>NW_023330901.1:0-56800 GCF_011100685.1 Canis lupus familiaris
TTACTTTCCCACTTAATCCAAACTGTCACCTGTAACTTTAGGTATGGGAATTGAGCCTGGACTCCTGGTTTCTTAAAGGAAAACAGCAAACCCAAAGGAATTCATTGCCACGTGGGAAAACAGTTTGGCAGCTTCTTACAAAGCTAAACACAGGGATCCCTGGGTGGCGCAGCGGTTTGGCGCCTGCCTTTGGCCCAGGGCACGATCCTGGAGACTCGGGATCGAATCCCACGTCGGGCTCCCGGTGCATGGAGCCTGCTTCTCCCTCTGCCTATGTCTCTGCCTCTCTCTCTCTCTCTCTCTCTCTCTCTGTGTGTGATGACTATCATAAATTAAAAAAAAAAAAAAAAAAGCTAAACACAGTCTTAACACATGATCTGCTAGTTGCACTCCTTGGTATTTACTGAAATTAGTTGAAAACATATGTCCACACAAAAACCTGCACGTGAGTGTTTATAGCAGTTTTATGCACAAGTGCCAAAACTTGGAAGCAACCAAGATGTCCTTCAGTAGGTGAGTGGATAAGGAAACTGGTCCATCCAGACAATGGAATATCATTCAGCACTAAAAAGAAATGAGCTATCAAGCCATGAAAAGCCATGGAGGAAGCTTGAATGCCTATTACTAAGTGAATGAAGCCAATCTGAAAAGGCTACATGCCATATGATTCCAACTACATGACATTGTGCAAAAGGGAAAACTATGAAGACAAAAGAAAAAGATCAGTCGTTGTCAGAGCTTGGTGGGAGAGAGGAATGAATAGAGCACAGGGGATTTTTAAGGCAGTGAAATAAATTAGTATGATAATGACGGATACATGTCATAATACATTTGTTCAAACCCCTGGAATGTACAATGCCAAGAGGGATGTAGCCAATGTAAACCATGGATTTGGGAAGATCATGATGTTTCACTGAAGGTTTATCAATTTTAACAATGACATCACTCTGGTGGGGACACCGATAGGCTGGGGAGGGGTGCAGAGAGTCTATGGGAACTCTGTGCTTTTTTTTTTTTTTTTTTGGTTAATTTTGCTGTATAAAATTGCTCTTTAAAAAACTCTACTGGGGTGTCTGCCTTCAGCTCAGGGACTCTGGGACCTATCCTTACATCCCCCACTCAGTGAGGAGTCTGCTTCTCCTTCTGCCCCTCACCCCACTAGTGCTCTGTCTCCTTGCTCTCTCTCAAATGAATAAATAAAATCTTTTTTTAAAAAGTCTACTATTGGGCAGCCTGGGTGGCTCAGTGGTTTAGTGCCACCTTCAGCCCAGGGTGTGATCCTGGAGACCCGGGATCGAGTCCCACGTCAGGCTACCTGCATGGAGCCTGCCTCTCCCTCTGCCTGTGTCTCTGCCTCTGTGTGTATGTGTGTGTGTCTCTCATGAATAAATAAATAAAATCTTTTTTTTTAAGAAAAGTCTACTATAATAAAAAAGGAAGTCACTGCACTATTCCTCAAGATTCCCAATGATAATAATATTTAGTCAAATTCTATCTTCTTTATGGCCAGAGAGAGAGATAGGGAGGGAAGACAAGGAGAGGGAAGGGATGGGGCAAAGAAAGGAGAAGAGGAAAAGGGAGATTAAAGAAAAAAGTGAGATAAGAAAACAAAGATCATGTTGATATTAAGACACTTTTTCCCCAACCCAAATGTCTGTTGGCAGATGAAAAGATAACCAAATTGTGGTATAAATGTACAAGAGGATATTATTCAGCCTTAAAAAAGAAGTAAATTCTGACACATGGTACAGCACCGACGAACCTCGCAGACATTATGTTAAGTGAAATAAGCCAGTCAGAAAAGGACAAATGCTATATCCTTTTGCTTCTAAGAAGTGCCTAGAGCAGTCAAATTGATAAGGAAAGGAGAATGGTGGTTGGAGCTAGAAGGGGCCGAGGGAGATGGGTAGTTAGTGTTGAATGGGCACATCATTTCAGTAGGGGAAGATGAAAAAGTCCTAGAGATGGATGGTGGTGATGGTTGCACAACAGTGTGAATGTACTTAATGCCACTGATCTACATGCTTAAAATGGTTAAAAGGGTCATTTTCATGTTATGTATATTTTACTACCATAAGCAAGACACTTCTTCATAGGAGGTAGAACACATTTAATATATTCCATTTCAAAGATGAAATGCAACTCAGTCTCATAAAAAAAATGCTGATGCAAAACGGTTTTTAATCAACCAATAATCAAAGTGCTCCCTACCCCTCAATGCCATTTTTGCCTCAGGGGTCGGAGTCGCTGGAGTTCCAGAGGAGAAGGGGACACGGCAATGAGGGGAGCACTGTATCACACAACACAGAGCCCCTGATTGTGGAAATTCTTTTAAAGAATGATATTTATTATTTCAATTTCCATTCACCAACTCCGTCATCAGGTGCCTCTCCTGACTCAATCTGCCATTTTATACCTTCTACCTTCCTTATTGCAAGCCTTCCAAAGAGCTCCAAGGCGCCATGGTCTTTTTATTTATTACCTTCTGCCAAACAAACAGCAGCCGTGAATTCAAAAGGGCACAACCTTTTATTGTTTTGAGCTAGCAGCAGGCATCCTAAATGAACGCTTTGGGCTTAATGCTACAGGCCAAGCATTAATCTTTTTGATCTTCCCTAGCTGAACCTGTTTAGAGTTCAAAGACTCATGAAAAAGTGAGTTCATACCTTTGTCATTTCTCAGATGCAATGCTGCTAACACTGCAAAATGGCCACAGTTCCCCCAAATAATTTATGAGAGAACACAATACCACCTGCAGAGCAATGTGTCAGTCAGGCACAATCCTACATCCTCTATTAATTCTTACTTTTGTTCCTCTTGCAAGTTTTATTTCTCAACAGACATTTTATATTTTTCCCTTTAGCCTGAATGATCTGTCCCCTAACTAGTGCTTCAACTTCATGGCCTGTCAGCCACCTTTCTCTGCTGGTGAAGCTTTAGCAACACTGGGGGCTTTTGGTGCCTCAGATGAGTTGATCTTAGCCATACCTTCAGTCTCAGGGCCTTTGCACACGCTTAACCCCCACACCTACATTTCTCCTTCTTACATGGCTTTCTCTGGGGACTCAGTTAATGTGGTTTCCTTAGAGATTGCCTTCTCCCTCTCATCACCCAACTCCCAGCAGTTTTCTCCCATACCATCATACTTTTTCCTCAGCACCCATTACGACTTGTAATTACGTATGTGTATACTCATTTAACATCTTTCTCCCACACTAGATTATAAGATCCATTAACACAGGGACAATGTCTATCAAGTTCCCAACTGTGTACTCAGTGCCAGACACATAGTTGAGCTCAAATGTTGGAATGAAGGGAAGATAGGAGAGAGGAATGGAGGAAGAGAATGAAGGAAACTGACACAAGGGCATCTTCAGTTCTGTAATGAAGCTTATGTGCATTAAGGAGGGGCAGAGGACATCTGACATTCCTGGAGACCAATACTAGAGGATTAGTAACACTATTGAAATCTTCGGGCTGCCCTTCCTCCAGAGAACTATTCCTCCTGTATTTCAGACAGCTGGCAGACAAAGGATGTCAATTTGGAGTATGTTTTCCTGGCAAGAGAACATATGGACCCCATGGAGTGATCTTCATCCTGATTTCCGTGATCCCCATCTCTCCCAGAGTTCACTGCCATTGCCCTGCCATGATTTCCTTTCAAGAAATGAGCTCGCTCAGAAACACAGTTGAATCCAACCAGGGCGATGGGCAATCAGTTTGGCTGTGACCTTATGGACAATAGATTGACTAGTTTGCAACAGCTGGTAACACTGTATGTTGCTTGCAGAAATGAGAAGCTCAAAGAAGAAACTACATTTTTGTTTTAGTAAATATGGGGAAAGAATGATTTAAAATAACTCTCAAAAATAAAAGAATGCCATTAACTAATCCCTCAGAAGTAAATTTTCCAGAGTGTTTCAATTATAGTCTTTTCCCTTACAATATCTAAGTTACCCTCATTAAATACTCAGAGAACTCTGTGCTTACACGAATACCCATGGTGTACCTACTTCACACTTACATAGAATGAATTTCTGGTTCATGAACACCAGGCAGAACTATTTCTCTCTTGTTAACAGGCTGTTTTAACAATGGATCAAGAGCAATAATAGATGATCAACTGTGCTGTCCTTTTCTGCCTGTTTCTCCTCATCTTCGAGGGGCACCTGGGTGGCTTAGTCAGTTAGAAATTCAACTCTTGGTTTTGGCTCCAGTCATGATCTCAGGATCATGAGATTGAGTCCTGTGTCTAGTTCTGTCCTCAATGCAGAGCCTGCTTGTCCCTCTCCTCCCTTTCCCCTCTGCTCTTCTCGCCCCCTTGATCTCTCCCTCCCTCAAATAAATAAATAGATTAATTAATTAACTAGTTAATTAATTAAATAGTTTTCTAAAAGACTGCTGAAACAGACAAGAAAATTAGGACAGGACTTACAATCAAGATGTAAAATTAAGTTGAGAAATGTATTTCTAAAATCTATATCGTGTGTCTATCTTCTTTCCCAAATATTCGGCAATAAACAGTGAGATTCATTTGCAATTTGAAAAAAAAAACCAACTTGGTTTTAACTCTGCGTTTGTTTACATGAAAGTTCACAGCATATGTCAATTGCTTTGGGTGGGAATTTGGAGATGAGGGCAATTGTTTTATATGCACAGTGTTCTTATTCATCAAAGAACCATGTAGAGTATTTCAAGTAAAATGTTAACATCAGGCCCAAGGCTGAACCCAGATGTGCCTTTAAAATGAATTCAGAGTCTGTCTTCTCCGAGTACTGTCTCATTACAAATGACAAATTAAGATACATGGGGAAGGTTGTACCTGCTTCGTGTGCAGTAAAACCTCGAACTGTTGGGACCACGCTGAGAATGAAAGAGCCTCGAACTAGACTAGAATGGTCTCGAGGATTGGTGGGAAACTGAGGCTGTAGCCCCTCTGTGCTAACGTGACACAGCCCCTCTGTTCTAATACCTCAAACTCCATGTGTGACAAGGTGACAGAAAACTTGATTGTCCCTCACAAACTCATCAAAGCACACTCCGTTCCAGATGCAAATGAATGTAGCTTTATACAGCAGTGACACCATTCACATTGTAATTTCAAGCAGGGAGAAGTAGAAGAACCTTTGTGTTTGTGCAATAAAATGCCTCCTTCATCCCTCAAATTCTCTTCAAGCTCTTAATAAAAAACCTGCAAATACCTCCAGTCTGATTTTGGACATAAAGCCTTGAGATAATCTAGCTTTAGAAAAATTATGAGTACATCTGCTTCCTAACCAGAGAAAGATATGAGACTCTGGGGACAGGGAATTATAAATCCATTTCTTTGTTCTTTAAAATTATTCCTTTATCTCTGAACTTCAACAATGCGCTCTCTCTCGCTCTCTCTCTCTTTCTCTTTCTCTCTCCCTCTCTCTAATTCAGGAAAAATACATGTGCAAAGAGTGTGAAATTAACACAGTGCATGCACAATCTCAGTAAATAAACATGAAAATCTTTTTGTTGCACATCACTAGCTTCATTCAATTAGCAAAATGTTAAAATACTGTTGCACTGCACAACCTAACCTTTTAATTTGTGGGAAAACTAAAACAAACAAACAAAAACTAGCAAATAAGAGAAGCTTGAAATTATTCCTTTTCCACCAAGGTACCTAGCCAGATATAGAAGCTGCAGAATCTGTTTTCTAGAATTCTCATTTCCATCTCAAACCCTTTTAGTCTTTCCTGGTCAATACTCTTTCCTACCTTCTAGTACCATAGTCTTCCTCTTCGCAGTCAACTGTCTAAGATGTTAGATGGAAAATAAAGTGTTAGCTGACAGCTACGAGTGGCTTAATACATTCATGGTAAACATATTACAAAAACCCTTACTTTGCATTACTGTGCACACAGGAGACATCACTAATCTTTTGCTGAAAGACTACCACACTCCTTAACTCCTTAACTGCTGCCAGCAGCCAACAAGAGCCAGAGTTGGTAAAAGAAAGTCATTTCTTCAAGTAATCTCTACTGAACTCCTATGGTGTTCCAGTCATTAGTTTGATGTGGAATATTGTGATTAAAAACAATGTCCTTGGGCAGCCCGGGTGGCTCAGCGGTTGAGCGGCTTTCTCTGGCTCAGGGCCTGATCCCGGGTTCCCCACATCGGGCTCCCTGCATGGGGCCTGCTTCTCCCTCTGCCTGTGTCTCTGCCCCTCTCTCTCTCTCTCTCTCTGTCTCTCATGAATAAATAAATAGATAATATTTTTTTTAAATAAATAAATAAAAATAAAAACAATGTCCTTGATGGCATGATAGACTGGTGAATGAGACAGACAAAATCCTGTCATGACCTATCGACATTTTAATAGGTGCTTTTAAAAACAGAAAACTCTAAAAATCCAAAAGGATGAACCTCCAGGTGTAAACAGTATGGGTATTTTTGGCCACAAACTCCATCCAATAACTCTTCTTGATGTTTTCTTTCTTTCTTTCTTTCTTTCTTTCTTTCTTTCTTTCTTTCTTTCTTTCTTTCTTTTTTAAGATTTGTTTATTTATTTATTTATGATAGACACACACACACAGAGAGAGAGAGAGAGAGGCAGAGACACAGGAGGAGGAAGAAGCAGGCTCCATGCAGGGAGCCCTACACGGGACCCGATCCCCGGGACTCCAGGATCACGCCCTGGGCCAAAGGCAGGCACCAAACCGTTGAGCCACCCAGGGATCCCTCTTCTTGATATTTTCATGTAATCTTCATGCTGTAAGGCCAGGAATTCTAGTACCACATCATTAGGTGAATTGTCTCATTTTTTATACAAATTCAGATAAACGGGAACAAAAGAAATAAACTAGGTACAGTATTCATTTCCCTCTTCTTTCCAACATGCTGCATGACTGCTATGTGCCAGGTTCTAAATTAGATATGGGATACACACATGATTGGGTTTCATTCCCTGCCACCATAATGCTCCAGTATAATGAGGGATATAGAATCATAAACAGGTGAACTCAGAGTAATATTATGGACTACCAGAGCCTGAGCTCACTATGGCAGGTGACCAAGACAACCTTCGAGTGTAATTGATCCACTGTGGCACTGCTGTGCCAAATGCTCTCAAAGTAGTGAACTGTATGTATGAATGTTACAAGTAACTGCCATCTTTAAAGTAATCAACTTTTTCTTTCTTTTCTTTAGACACAAGAGACACCCAGAAGATAGAAAGTAAAAACCTGTCCTGGTCCCTGAGTTCAAACTAAATTACAAAGCTATAGTAATAAAAAACAGTGGGAGACTGTCGCAAAAACCATCACGTAGATCAATGGAACAAAATAGAAAGCCCAGAAATAAACCTATGCTTACATGGTCAATGAACTTACAGCAAAGGAGGTAACAATAAACAGTGAGGAAAGAAAGACAATCTCTTCAACAAATGGTGTTGGGGAAACTGGACAGCCAAATGCAAAAGAATGAATCTAGACTCCTACCTTACACAATACCCAAAAATTAACTCAAAATGGATTAAAGATTTAGACGTAAGACCTGAAACCATGAAACGCCTAGAATTAAAAATGGACAATAAGCTATTTGACATAGGTCTTGGCAATGATTTTTTTAAATCTGACACCAAAAACAAAAATGAATAAGTAGAACTACCTCAAACTAAAAGTCTTCACAGCAAAGAAAACCATCAACAAAATGGAAAGGTAACCTACTGAATGGGAGAAGATATTTTCAAATCAAATACTGGATAAGGGACCCTCTTACACTGTCAGTGGGAAAGCAGATTGGTGCAGCCACTCTGAAAAACAGTGTGAAAGTTGCTCAAAAAGTTAAAAGTAGAACTACCCCACGACCCAGCAATTGCACTACTAGGTATTTATCTCGACAACACTTATTTTTAGTCTTTTTGATACCAGCCATTCTGACAGCTGGAGGATGACACCTCACTGTGGGTTTTTGTTTTTAAAGATTTTATTTATTTATTTGAGAGAGAAATAGGCAAAGGGAGAGGGAAAAAGAGTCTTAAGCAGACTCTGTGCTAAGCACAGAGCCTGAGGCAGGGTTCTGAGGACACTGAGATTGGGACCTGAGTGGGAAACCAGAGTCAGATGCTTAACCAGATGCACCCCCAGGTGCTCCGCCTCCTTGTGGTTTTGGTATCCATTTCCCTGGAGATTAGTGATATATAGCCAAGATCTTGAAACAACATAAATATCCATTGATGAATGAATGGATAAAGAAATTGTGGTGTGATATATTCTATGGAATGTTATTCAGCCATAAAAAAAAATAAAAAAAGAAATCTTGCCTTTTGTGACAACAAGGATGGGCCTTGAGAGCATTATGCTAAGTGAATTGAGTCAAAGGTAAATACCACATGATCTTTCTTATACATGGAATCTTAATATAAATAAGTAAACATTGGGGCACCTGGGTGGCTCAGTTTGCTAAGCGTCTGCCTTCAGTTCAGGTCATGATCCTAGCTAGGGTCCTGGGATTGAGTCCTGCTCAGTGGGGAGCCTGCTTCTCCCTCTGCTTCTGCCCCTCACCCAGCTTGTGCTCTCTCTCTCTCTCTCTCTCTCTTACTCTTGCTCACTCTCTTTCTCTCAAATAATAAATAAATAAAATCTTCCAAAAATTATATATATTTATATGCAAACTCATAGATGCAGAGAATATGTCAGTCATTGCCAGAGGTAGGGGTTGGGGAGATGAGAGAAATAGATGGATTGTGTTTGGATTTTTTAATTTAAATATATCAAATTTTAAAAATAAATAAAAATAAATAAATAAATAAATAATAAAATTTTAAAAACTATCCTGGGAACATTTTATGAGCACTTATCTCCTACTACTTTACAATTTGAAAAAAAAAGCAAAACCAATTATATGTATTAGAATTCAAAGCCATTTTCATATTTTATTAATCTACTGACATTTTAAGAAATAAAGGGAAATTAAGATTCTATTTAGACAGCAGTCTTTGCATTTTTTCTTTTAGAAAGATTCATACATTTAAAGGTTATTAATTAAACATTAAATATGATTAAATTAATTATTTATTAATTAAGCTTTTTAAAAAAAGATTTTATTTATTCATGAGAGACACAGAGAGAGAGAGAGAGAGGCAGAGGGAGAAGCAGGTTCCATGCAGGGAGCCCAACGTGGCACTTGATCCTGGGTCTCCAGGATCACACCCTGGACTGAAGGGGGCGCTAAACTATGAGCCACCCGGGCTGCCCTATTAATTAAGCTTTTAAAGTTAGTTAAGAATCCAGAAATCACAATTTAATTAACATCAAATTTTTATGAATTGTATTGTAAAACTTTTATAGAGTTAAGCCATTTAAGGAGACATCTACTATTATGTTACTAGTTAAATACAGTTTAATATATACACTCTTTAACTGTAAATTTAACTTTGGTCTTGAACAAAGACCAAACTTTTGCTTGAACAAGCAAAATATTGTGCTTTCTTTAATGGTAAACTGTTAGAAACTGAATGATGTAGAAGTGTCGGGATTACCACTCAAATACTCAACACTAAAATTACTTAAATGAAAAAGCCAGCTGGGGTGCCTGTGTAGCTCAGTCAGTTAAGTGACTGACTTGATTTTGGCTCAGGTCAGGATCTCAGGGTTCTGAAGTGAGCCCCAGGTGGGCTTCTGCACTTGGCCTGGAGTCTGCTTGGGGTTTTTTCTCGCCCTCTCTTTCTCTGGCCCTCCCCACTCTCTTTCTCAAGAAATAAATAAATAAATAAGCCAGCTAATTTAGCAAAATTCTGTCCTCTATATCTTTTCTCTTCTCAAAATAAGATAACTTAATGGTTTTTCTGAAGCCTGATGATATAAACGATTACATGAGGTGAAATTAGAACTTTGGGAGGAAGGGCTGTGGAAATCCTAACTGGTGAAGACTGAGGTGATTCTCAGGGTGTAGCAAGCTTGGGACACTCAAATACCTTTTATTGAAGTCAACTTGGCCAATACTTTTTTTCTTCCTTTCTTTTTAAAGATTTTATTTTTGGGATCCCTGGGTGGTGCAGCGGTTTAGCGTCTGCCTTTGGCCCAGGGCGCGATCCTGGAGACCTGGGATCAAATCCCAGGTCGGGCTCCCGGTGCATGGAGCCTGCTTCTCCCTCTGCCTGTGTCTCTGCCTCTGTGTGTGTGTGTGTGTGACTATCATAAATATATTTTTAAAAATTAAAAAAAAATAAAGATTTTATTTTTAAGTAATTTTACACACAACGGATGACTTGAACTTACAGCCCTGAGGTCAAGAGTCACCTGCTCTTCTGACTGAGCCAGTCAGGTGTCCCTTTTTCTTTCTTAAACAAGCTTTTATAGGAAGCTCATAGCTTTACAGCAGCTGCTGTTTGCTTCTGCTTTTACTCTCCTGGATAGTTAAGGTGTAGATGATGTTCAAGGTCAATTTCAGCATCCGGATAAGGGTCAGGATTAGAATCAAAGTGAGAGTGAGGATCAGGGTGAGAATAAGAGTTCACGGCAGGTAGCAGTGAGAGTTAGAGTCAGGTTAAAGTCATGGTCACATTCAGAGCCCCTGTGAAAAGTTCATGTGAGATTTAGTTCATGGTCGGTAATGTGTGATTTAGTTCAAGGCAAAAGTATGATGAGAGCCAGATTCAGGATGAGAATAGGCTCAAAGCCAGAGTGAGCATCATGGTTAAAGTTAGGGTATTGGCCAGGTTCAGGGTGACGGTCGGGGGTAAAATCAAGTTCATTGTCAAGTATAGGGTATGGTAGGAGAGGTAGGGGATTCAGAGGCAGTGTCAGGGTTACAAATGGGCCACACTCAAATCTGAAGGTAAGGGTCATATGAAGAATAAGGATGAATATAAAGATCAGGATTGGGGGGGGGGGGGGTCACCTGGGTGGCTCATTCAGTTGAGCATCTGACCCTTGATTTCGCTCAGGTCATGATCTCAGGGTCGTGAGATGGAGCCCTTTGTCTAGCTCTGCACTCAGCATGGAGTCTGCTTGTCCCTTTCCCTCTATTTCTCCCCTCAGCTCTTGTTCTCTCTCTCTTTCTCTCTCTCTCAAATAGAGAAATAAAAATCTTAAAAAAAAAAAAAGATCAGAGTAAGGTCAGGTGCAGGGTCTAATTTAGGGCCACAGTCAAGGTGAAGGTCAGAGTCATGGGGATCACTTTGACAATCAGCTCCAGGGTCAGGGTCAAGATTAGAATAATGATCACGTTCAGGTAGGGGAAAGGTTATGCCACAGTCAGGGAGAGGGTCAGGATCCAAATGAGTGTAAGGGTCAGAGTGAGGGAAGAATCAAGGTAAGGACCACTGTGAAAGTAAATGTTAAGTATTAATGTCAGATTCAGGATCAAAGTCAGGTTCATAGTAAAGATGAGGGTTAGGACAGATTAAAGATCAGGGTGAACATCAGAGTCAGAATCAGAATACAGGTCAGGGTCAAGTGAAATATCAGGGACACTTAGAAGGTGAGGGTCTGGTCAGAATAAAGTTGAGCAAGGCTTCTGGGTGGCAACAGTCAGTAAAGCATCCAACTCTTGGTTTCAGCTTGGGCTGTGATCTCACGGTCATAAGATCAAACCCCATGTCCAGGGAGGCTGTTTCTGATTCTCTCTCCCTCCCCTGCTCCTCTCGTCTCCCTCTCAAATAAATAAATAAATAAATAAATAAATAAATAAATAAATATTTTTTAAAAAGATATTAAGGGATGCCTGGGTGGCTCAGCAGTTGAGCTTCTTCTGCCTTTGGCCCAGGGTTTGATCCTGGAGACTCGGGATCAGCCCAAGCTGCATGGAGCCTGCTTCTCCCTCTGCCTATGTCTCTGCCTCTCTCTCTCTCTCTGTGTCTCTCATGAATGAATAATTTTTTTTTTTAAAGCTGCAGCCTGAAGGTCAGGCTTCTTTTTTTTTTTTTTTAAAGATTTTATTTATTTATTCATAGAGACAGAGAGAGAGAGAGGCAGAGACACAGGCAGAGGGAAAAGCAGGCATCATACAGAGAGCCTGATGTGGGACTCAATCCAGGGTCTCCAGGATCAAGCCCTGGGCTGCAGGCGGTGCTAAACCGCTGCACCACCAGGGCTGCCCGAATGAATAAATTTTAAAAAAAGATATTAAGAATGAGGGTCAGTATCAGGATCAGGTAAGGAATAGGGTCAGGTAAGAGCATTAGTATCTGGTGAGTTTTGGGGCCAAGGGCAGAGTCAGGATGAGAATGAGGGTAAAGTTCTAGGTCAGGGTCAAAGTCATAGTAATAATGAGGGTCAGTGAAAGTCAGGTACACATCAGAGTCAGATTCAGGGTGAAGCTCAGTGTCAAGGTGAATGTGAAGGCAGATGTCAGGGATATAGTGAGGAATAGGTTAGAGTCTACATGAGCATGAGGGTGAGTGTCAGGGTTTAGCCATGGTGAAGTTTAAATTTAGGTTCAGATTCAGAGTCAGGCTCAGCTTCAGTGTGAGGGCAAAAATCTAGCTGAGGATCAAAGGAAAAGTCAGGGTCTATGTGAGTATCAGTAGCAGGCTCACATCAAGGTTAGGATCAGGGAAAACTTCAATGTCAGAATCAGGAAGGATCTTGGTTAGGGTCAGAATGAGCCTCTGTGACAAACAATGTCAGGTAAGCCTTAGAGTCAGAGTCAAAGTCCACTTAAGAATAAGGGTAAAGGTTAGAATCAATATTGAGACGAACACCAGAGTCAGAGTCAGGCCCACATGACAATGAGATTCAGACCACAGTGAAGGTCAGAGTCAAGAGCAGGGTAAAGACAACGGTCTGGATGACGGTAAGGATGAGAGTCATGGTGAGAGTAAGGGCCAATATCAGGTTCATGGTGACAGATAAGGGAGGTATAGATAGAGTTGAATCTCAAGGTCAAGTGTCCCGTGCATATTTTGAGGTGGAGGGTGGTTCTAGGTCAGTGTGGGTAAAAATCAAGGTTGTAAAAAAAAAAAAATCAACGTTATAAACATGGTGAGGGTAAAGATGGGGGTGAAGTTCAGGAGAAGGTTAAGGTCAGATTCAGCTTGTGTGTCACAGTAAGTGTGACGGACCATTTGAATAGGAGAGAAATGATGGTCAGTACCAGAGTAAGAATGAGTGTGCATTTTAGGGAAAGGGTCTGGTTGATGGTCAGGTTGCATAACAAAGAAAGAGTATGGTCATGCTGAAGGTAAGGGGGATGGTTGGAGTCAGGTAATTTTCAGGGTCAAGTTCAGGATTAGGATCAATATAAGGGTAGTATACACGGTAAAACACATTCAGAGTAGAGTGGCTTTTGGGCACAGCCAGGTTCAGGGTAAGGATAAAAATCAGGGTTAGTGTAAAGGTCTGGTTCAAGGTGAAAGTCAGGGTGATTATAAGGTTTGAAAAGAAGATCAGGGTCACATTCAAATGAGGGTCAGTGTGAAAGTCAGATCAGGTTAAGGAAAAGGGCAAGGATCCTGGTGTGGGTCAGCATTCTTTGAGGGTAAAGATTAGGTGAAAGCTCAGATGAAGCTCTGTGCAGGGTAGGTTTCAGGACAGGGCCAAAGGGAAAGAAGTGTAAAGGTTAAGAACACCTCAAAGCCAAATTTAGGATTGTCAACCAGGGATTAAATCTGGTTGAAGGTCAATTTCAGGGTAACTTCTCATAGGTGAGAAGGTCAGAGAGTGTTAGGGTGACAGAATCAGTTTGAAGAGTGGGGCCTTTTAAAGGGTGACTAGGTCAGGGACAAGGTAGAGTCAATTCTGGCTGTATCAATTCTGATGCAGGCTCAGGATCAGAATGATAGTTGGCGTCACAGTCAATTTGAGAGTAGGGTCAGGTTCAGCATCAGGTTCAAGATCAGAGTCTGCACAAGAGTCTACATGAATGCCAGGGTCAGGATAAAGGTCATAGTTAAGAACACTATGAGGGTCAGGTTTAGGACCTAGTGAGATTCAGGGTCTATATCATAGCTAGGGTGAAGGTCAGAGTGAGGACAGGTTCAGCGTAAGGATAAGTTGAATATCAAGGTCAGTGTCAAGGTGAAAGTTAGGTCAGGTGAAGTTCTAGGTCAATTTCATGAACAAGGTCAGTGTAAGAATCACAGTGAAGATAAGTGTGAGCATTAGGGACAGAGTGTCAGGATCAGAGTCAGGGTCAAGGTAGAGGTAGGGTAACATTCAGACTTGGTACAGTGACTGTGAAGATCAGGGTCTAACTCGGGCTTAGTGTCAGGGTCAGTTGAATGTTGGAGTCAGGTTTATAGTTAATGTGAATGCATATGTCAGTTTGGGATCAGGGAAAGGGGCAGGGTCATAGTAAGAGTCAACGTAATGGTCACCACAGAATGAAGGTGAAGATTAGCGAGAGGATGACATATAGTAGTAAGTCAGAAAAAGTATGAGAATGAGGGTCAGATTCAACGTCAGGGTCAGCATAAATGTCAGAGTGTTGGTGAGGGTAAGAGAGTCTAGTGAAGGTCAGAGTCAGGTTAAGGGTCACGTTGAGATTAAATATTAGAAGTGGGGTAAGGATCAAGCTCCATGCGCAGTGGAGAGTCTGCTTCTCCTTCTCTCTCTCCTCCCCTTTCTCCTGTTTGTTTTCTCTCTGTCTCAAATAAATAAAATCTTTAAAAGAAAAAAAGATAAGTCTAGGGACACCTTGGTGGCTCAGTTAAGTGTCTACCTTTGGGGTCCTAAGCCCCACATCAGGCTCCCTGCTCAGCAGGAGTCTGCCTCTCCCTCTCTCTCTGCTCCTCCCCCAACACTCTTTCTCTCTCTCAAATAAATAAATAAAATATATTTTTTTAAAAAAAAGGTGAGTCTAAAATTCATGGTCAAGATCATGGTGAAGGGAGGGATGCCTGGGTTGCTCAGTGGTTAAGCGTCTGCCTTTGGCCCACGGTGTGATCCTGGAGTCTCAGGATCAAGTTCCACATCAAGCTCCCTGCCTGGAGCCTGCTTCTCTCTCTGCCTGTGTCTCTGCCATTCTCTCTCTCTCTCTCTCTCTCTCTCTCTCTCTCTCTCTCTGTGTCTCTCATGGGTAAATAAAATCTTTAAAAAAAAAAAAAAAAGATCATGGTGAGGGGCCATGTGAATCTGCAGTGCCCCAATAAGGATGAGAATCACAATTAGGTAAGAGTCATATTCATAGACATGGTAAGATTCAAACTCGAAGTTGGCATACAGAGTATCAGGTTGAGTTTAAGGATCAACTTGAACCCTGACCATGCCCAGAACCTGACTTTGGTTAGCACCCTATCTTGAAAATATCCTGCTGTTGACCCTGATCCTAAACTAAACTCTGAACCTTACTCAACCCTAACCTTCATGTTGACTTTCACCATGACACTGGCCCTGATCTTGACCTTCAACTAGATACTGACTCTGACTATCAAGCTAACACCGTCCCTGAAATATATACACTCACCCCTATCTTGACACTGACAATCACCTTTTACCCTACCCCTATCTGTGTCCATTTCCAGACCTTGACCCTTATTCTGAACTTCAGCATCAGTCTAACTCTGATCTCCCTGAATTTCTTTTCTTTTCTTTTTTTTTTATTTATGATAGTCACACAGAGAGAGAGAGAGAGAGGCAGAGGGAGAAGCAGGCTCCATGCACCGGGAGCCCGACATGGGATTCGATCCCGGGTCTCCAGGATCGCGCCCTAGGCCAAAGGGCAGGCGCTAAACCGCTGTGCCACCCAGGGATCCCTGATCTCCCTGAATTTCACTCTCAAACTTACCATTCCTATAAGCTTAACTCTTACTCTCACACAAACACTAATGTAGAACCTCCCCCTCATCCTGTACTTGACCCTGATCTTAATCTTCAACCTCACACTGACCTTATCTCTGACCATGGAACTGACACTGACACTCACCCTGACTCTGGCCTATACTTTCCCTAACTCAGAGTCTTACCTTCACCCTACATCTGACTTTGACTCTCACCAAAGTCTGAAACCTACTCTCACATTGACCTTGACTCTCTTGCTCATTCTGATGATGACACCAACCCATTCTTATCCTTAACCTGAAGCTAACCCTAACTCTGATCCTCCCTGATACAGCAGCTGACCCTCCACCTGATATTGATCTGACCTTGAAGCTAACCCTGAGACGTATCCTAACCCTGACCCTTTATACTGACCCTTACACTCATAAGGACCCTGACTCTTATTATAACATTCAATTTGATGACGACCATTATACTAAGCCTGAGCCTGAACTTCACCATGGTCTAACCCTAACATCCTTACCTTCATCCTGACCTTATCCTTACTGTGTATGTGATGCCTACCCTTACACTGATCTTTACTCTGAATCTGACTCTGATCCTCACTGTGTACCTGACCTTCCCAGTGATCCTCACAATTCCCCCAATTACCTCACATGACCTTGACCCTAACCTAGAGCTTTACTATCATTCATCCTGACGTTGTACTTGGCCTTAAAACTCATCTGACCCTCACGCTCACCCTGATCCTATTCCTTACCATTTTCCTGACACCGACCACCACATGCACCCTCAACTTCAGTCTTACCCTTCATATGTCCCTGACTCTGCATTTGATCCTGACCTTCAATTGCAGCTTAATCTTTTGTTTATCCTACTTCTTTCTCTTGACCCTCACTTTTTGTCCAGTTGCTAATCCTGAAGCTGAAACTGGTCCTTATCCTTATCCTGACACTGACACTCTTGCTTTTACAATGGCACATTGTGACACTGACTCTTACCTTGGCTCCGCCTTCACTCTGACCCTCACACTCATGTTGACTCTAAGCTTCTCCCTGACTATGATTCTTACTTTAACTATCATCTGAACTTAATCATCACCCTCACCCTGAGCTGACTTGACACTGACTCTCAACATGACCCTTATCATGATCTGACCTTCACCCTAACCTTGATGCTGCATCACACTCTCACCCTGACCATCACTTTTACCTTCTCCAGGACCCTCATGCTTAATCTGACTCTGACCGTGACATTGCCCTGACACGGTCTCTGACCTCTTGACCCTTTGTACCTTACTTGACTGACATTCAACCTGACCCTGACCCTTACCAATACCCAAATCTTGACGACAATGCCGACCCTCACCCTGAACCTGACCTTAACCAAACGTTGACTCTGATCATGACTCTCTGCCCCTGACTCTGATTATACCTTGACTCTTATCTCACACTCATATTGAATGACCTTGACCCTCACCTTGACTCTCTCCCAAACATTGACTCCACATTTCACCTTGTCCTTGATCTTAAAGAACCTTGTTCCTAAAAACTGACACTAATCCTCACCCATAATTTGATCCTTATTTGGTCCTCACTCGGACCCTGACTCTTTTAACAGTGACACTAAAAGTAACCTTGATTCTTCCGGTGCCTGGGTGGCTCAGTCATTTAAGCATCCAACTCTCGGTTTTGGCTCAGGTCATGATCTGAGGGTCGTGAGATCAAGCCCCATGTCAGCCTCTACACTGGGTGTGGAGCCTGCTTATGATTCTCTCTCTCTCTCTCTCTAATAAATAAATAAGAGTAATCTTGATTCTTAACCTGACCTTGGGTATCACCTGGCTACCCATAATAAGTAGTCTACTCACCCTTATCCTGACTCTGACTTTACCTTCACTCTGACACTAACCCTGACACTGTACCTGACTCTCCCTTGATCTCACTCTGACAATAAACCCTTCACTGACTTCGATCCTCATTTTGACCCTGACATACACTTTGACCTTGATCCTGACACTGATCCTGACCCTTACTGTGACCATGATGCTCACATTGAGCATGACACTTATCCTTAATGATCATCCTCCCCTCGTCCATTACCTTCTCTCTGACATAAAACTTGGCCATTACCCTCATTGATATTCTGACCCTGACCTGAATCCTACTTTCATCCTGAACTTAACATTTCCTATTGTCATGAAATACTGGATCAATACCCTAATCCTGACCAGATTACCTGGTCACTGGTAATCCTGATTTCTGTTATGGTCACCCTGGCACTGACCCTGATTTCTGTTATGACCTCTGGCTCTGATGTGAACCTCATCATCATCATCATGAGTCTGAATATGAAATCTCATACACTTACATTCTAGTTTCTAGAATGTATTTTTGAAAACTGTGTATACTTCTGAACTTACACTTGAACCGCATGTTTTCAAATATATTGCTTTGATTTGTGTTAATATGATCCACCTCAAAATGAGAAAGAACAGTTGAGATGAATATGTGGTTCTCATTGATTTACCTCAGGTGGTACATGGGTTCAACATTAACTGTTAATTGTAACCATCATTAAAAATTCTCTTTATAGGGGTGCCTGGGTGGCTCAGTCAGTTGAGTGTCCAACTCTTTACTTCAGCTCAGGTTGTGGTCTTGGGGTCATCATCTCGAGGTCAGGGGATGGAGTCCTGAGTCCATCAGTCAGGCTCCATGCTCAGCAGGGAGTCTACTTGAGATTCTTTCTCTCCCTCTGTCCCTTTCCCCTGCTTACTCTCTTTCTCTCTCTCTCTCAAATAAATAAATCTAACAAAAAATTCTCTTTAGAGGCAGATGTTTGGTTTTGAGCTTGGTTTCTTCTTCACTGCTTGTCTGGTACACAAACATACAACGTTCAACTGTATTGGCTTAATTTGCAGTGAGAGCTTAGTGTGAGAACAATGTGTATGTATGTTCTCATTTTCACATATACAGTGTAAATTCCTCTTATCTTGTTGTAACTCATAGGAAGACAGAGAACTTGGGGTAAAGAATGTTTCTGAGCTTTTGGGGGGTTTTTTCTTCACAGAAATCTTACATAGGTCTCAGTTTAGGCAAACAAGAAATAGTATTGCAAACAATTCATATTCGTGCAAACTGGCTCAGTCTCTGATATTTCTTTCATAAGAAAGTTCTCATTGCTCCCTAAACTGAAATAAACATCAGGAAAGCAAAACACACTCATTTTAAAGGCACATTCTTACGTGCAGAAAAAAAGAGGACTATTGGGTCAGCCTGGGTGGCTCAGCGGTTTAGCCCCGCCTTCAGCCCAGGGTGTGATCTTGGAGACTTGGGATCAAGTCTTACATTGGGCTCCCTGCATGGAGCCTGCTCCTCCCTCTGCCTGTGTCTCTCTCTCTCCCTCTCTCTCTCTCTCATGAATAAATAAATAAAATCTTTAAAAAAAAGAGGACTATCTACATATTTTAATTGACCCCTTATGTCTTATATGCAAATGCCTCTGGATGATAATACATATATGTTCGTACTTACCTCCTCAAAAATTTTAATTAATATGAGCTAGTGCTCAAAATATTACCTGGATGGTCTTTAACTTTCTGGCCTCTAGGTGTCACTTATGTCTATAGAAAAAAGAAAGAAAAGAATGATTTCTTCAATTAAAGATAATATAGATAGTTGATTATAGTGGGTATAAAAATTACAGAGAGCTTCTACTTGATTTTTTAATGCTTAATTTTAGAAAGTTGTTGCAGTGAGTTCACATAGTAATTTAAAATGATATATATTGCTTTATTTAATATACTGATAAACTATCTTTTAAGCTTTATAGTTAAAAACTTTAAATTACCTAAGTATGTGTTTGTGTATCCACAAAGTACCCAATCACTGAATTGGCCCCGCTTTCTAATAACACTCAATCTAGAGCAAACCCTCACTTCCTTAGGCCCTCCTAAAATCACCTGATTAAAGCCCAAATTCTATAATGGGTACTTTCTAATGCCATCTAACTGAGACATCCTATGGTTCCCAGTTGGTGTATTCTCTCCCAGTGCAACCAGTAACAAGCCCAATTTATTCAATCACAAGTATGTTCCCAGTTGGGCTCAAAAGCAGTGACAAGTCAAATGCACACATGGACACAGACTGTGGTCAGTTTGGCCAGGGTTAGAATATCTTGGTTTTTCTGTTTGTTGGTTTTTTAAAGTCTATTTTTAAAATTTTTTAAAGATTATTTTTAAAAGATTTTATTTGCATGAGAGATAGATAGAGAGATAGATTTTATTTGCATGAGAGATAGATAGAACATGGTGGGGAGGGGCAGAGGGAAACAGAGCTGACTCCCTGCTGAGCAGGAAGCCTAATGCCAAGGCCAGGGCTGGATCTGAGGACCCTGGGGTCATGACCTGAGCTGAAGGCAAATGCTTACTTGACTGAGCCACCCAGGTGCCCCTAAAGATTTTATTTTTTTATTTGAGAGAAAGAGTGAGAAAGAGAGCACCAGCATGGGCAGGGGGAGCAGCAAAGCAAGAGGAAAAAGCAGGCTCCCTGAGAGAGCCCAACATGGAGCTCCATTCCAAGACCTGGGGATCACAGACGTGAGCCAAAGGCAGATGCCCAACCAACTGAGCCACCCAGGTGTCCCTAGAATACCTTAATTTGCATTTTCAAAACTTTAAAATAATAGGAGATAAGTGCTTATTTTTAAGAAAGCTCAATGGTGTTAAAACTTTTGTTCTCTGGGTGATTTTTTATGACTATAGAAAAAGGTGGGTGATTAATTAAAAATACTAATTAATACTAGCTATGAGGCTGGCAGAGATAGAAAGGTCTATATATAGGATAGTGTGTTTTAAAGCCACAGTCAGGGGCAGCCTGGGTGGCTCAGCGGTTTAGTGCTGCCTTTGGCCCATGGCCTGGTCCAGGAGACCCAGGATCAAGTCCCACTTCGGGCTCCCTGCATGGAGCCTGCTTCTCTCTGCCTCTCTCTCTCTCTCTCTCTCTCTCTTTCTGTGTCTCTCATGAATAAATAAATAAAATCTTTAAAAAAATAAATAAATAAAGTAAAGCCACAGTCAGAAACTAAATTATCACCTATTTAGGAATATATATGAACGAATGAATTCCCAAATTCATAAAAATAATGCATAACAATATATCATTCCCTAAAATTTGTTATATCAATAATGTGCCAAAGGAATAAATTAGGATTTTTTTAAAAAGATTTTATTTATTTATTCATGAGAGACACAGAGAGAGAGAGAGAGAGAGAGAGAGAGAGAGGCAGAGGGAGAAGCAGGCTCCATGCAGGAGCCGGATGCGGGACTCGATCTGGGGTCTCCAGGGGTCATGTCATGCCCTGGGCCAAAGGCAGATGCTCAACCACTGAGCCACCCAGACGTCCCTGATTTCGGTTTTTCTTCTTCTAATTTTTTTGGATTTTTTTTTTTTTTCGCTTTTTCAAAGAAAAGTCCCTGAGTTATTTTACGGCCAGATCCACAGCAGTTCCTTTTGTCACCAAATCATCGGTCATTCTCAATGCTTTTTTGCACAGCCCTCAACAATTTGCGAGGCCTGACCTACTCGTGCTTGTTCTGGTCTAACACGGCCGCCGCGACGTCAGGTCTCCCTGGAAGCAGGGAGGTCAGGTCTCCCCAGCAGGTGGAGACGCCGAGCCGCTGCAGCGGTTGCAGCGCGCGCCCTCGGGCCTGCCCAGCGCAAGCGCGCGCTTTTTTTTTTCTTTTTTTTTTTAAGATTTTATTTATTTATTCATAGAGACACACAGAGAGAGAAAGAGGCAGAGACACAGGCAGAGGGAGAAGCAGGCTCCATGCAGGAGCCCGACACGGGACTCGATTCCGGGTCTCCAGGATCACGCCCTGGGCTGAAGGCGGCGCTAAACCGCTGAGCCACCGGAGCTGCCCAAGCGCGCGCTCTTGAAAGAGCAAGTCCGGGAGCCCCGCCACTGCCCTCTGTGTCCTTCCTCCTTTGGAGGAAAGAGGAGGATGCCCCCCATCTCCCCGCTAGCCCTGGCATTCGCTGGCAGGTCGGTAACGGGCAGCGGGGGGATTGCTGGGGGGCCCTGTCCGCCCCCGGCCCACAGGAGTGGGGCTCCCCGCTGCACACTTTGCCAACCGCCTGCCAGCGAGCATGCCTTGAGGAGCAGGGGGAGGGTGACTTGGGCCAAAACAATTAAATTGCAAAAGGAGGGATCCCTGGGTGGCTTAGCGGTTTAGCGCCTGCCTCCGGCCCAGGGCCTGATCCAGGAGACCCGGGATTGATCCCACATCGGGCTCCCTGCATGGAGCCTGCTTCTCCCTCTGCCTGTGTCTCTGCCTCTCTCTCTCTCTCTCTCTCTCTCTCTCTCTCTCTGTGTCTCATGAATAAATAAATAAAATCTTAAAAAAATAAATAAATAAATTGCAAAAGGATGCTGGGTGGTGGAAAACTTGCAACCCATCCCTGGGTCACGCTCTCTCTCTCTCTTCCTCCAAGGGAGGCAGGGCTGGGCCACAGGTAGGCCACCAGGTACAACCACCTGGCCCTTGGAGGAAGTTTCGCCCCTGCACAGGAAGGCGAAAACCAGTGAGCCCCAGAAAGGGTTGATCTTACAAATTGCCAAGCTGATGGGAGTTCAAGGATCTTTGAGAGCCTTGTTAATTATACTTTAAAATCATGTTCTCGGGACACTTGCGTGGCTCAGTGCTTGAGCATCTGCCTTCAGCGCTGGGTGTGATCCTGGAGACGAGGGATCAAGTCCCACTTCCAGCTCTTTGCATGGAGCCTGCTTCTCCCTCTGCCTATGTCTCTGCCTTTCTCTGTGGGTCTCTCGTGAATAAATAAATAAAATATTTTAAATAAATAAATAAATGCTCTGTTCTCTTTATATTTCTTGAGGACTTGGATATGACAAGGACAGTGAAGTTTCCACGTAAAAGTACTTAACCCAAGTACTAGTAAAATGAATGTCTCTGTCATTAGAGAGGTAAATGAAAATTTACCAGGTGGGAAAGCAAAACTAAGCCATTACCTCCTCCCCAAGTATGGGAATAGCTTTACAACAGGGTAAAATTTCACTGCACCCTGGAAGTAAACACCAATGAACAAAACATATTTCTAAATCACCATAGAAAGTGTTAGTATGAAGTCCATTTGGAGGTGTCCACAGGGCACCTGTCTGTGACCCACCCTGTCCATTTTATCAGGATTGTGTGGTTGCCATGTAAGACTTGCTTTGAAAACATCTGTGGCATCTACACCTAAAACGAGGCCACCAGTGTTAATTGAATATTATTTCTGATTTATCTTTGTTTTATGGGTATTATCATGAAGAATTTTTGCTAAACTCCATTTTTCAAATGTTTTGGTATAATCAGCCATCCTGAGGTGCAGGGAGCAACTGAAACTGAATTAGAGACTTCTTTCAGACAGTTGGTAACAGCGTCTTTGAATTTCTCCAAGAGTGTTCTTGTCTGTGTGATTATAAGGTATTTATCTAGGTTAACCTTGTTTAACATAATGGTCAGCCCAAGCATTACTGTCAAATTATAGGTCTTTGCCTTTGACCTTTTATTTTATTATAGCTATTTTCTTAGATAATAGCAAAGCATCTAAAAGTTCTTTAATGTCCAATTTATATAGGTTTTTCAAGGTTAGAAACACCTTTGTTTCTGAATGATTCTGAATTTGTGGACTACCTCAAAAGCACATTTACTATCAGTATAAATATTTGCACTTTTATTTTTTGTGAGCTGGCAATGGCATATGAAGTAATTTAATTTCTGGAAATTGTCTGTGTCTAAAGGGTTAATTTAACTCTGTGATAGCATTTTTAACTTTAAATAAATACAACTAGGGGCACTTTGGTGGCTCAGTCGGTTAAGCGTCTGCCTTCAGCTCAGGTCATGATCTGGAGTCCCAGGATCAAGTCCCACGTCTGGCTCCCTGCTTGGCAGGGAGCTGCTTCTCCCACTGCCCATTCCACAGTGTGCATTCTCCCTCTCTCAAATAAATAAATAAATAAAACCTAAACTAACAAACAAACAAACAAATAAATAAAAGTAGATCAAGGGTGGCCTAGAAAATTACTAAGAAAATGGTTGAAGGGTATGCAAAAAGCATGGCATTAATATTAAAAGAACAGTTAATAGCTGGTGACAAAAAAGAACTTCTGATCTAGGCATAAAATAAGTCATTTTACACAAAAGGCCCAAATTATCATTTTATTTTTTTGGCACATTACTTATGTAACAAATTGTCTGCATCAAGACCTACATAGTCGGTAGAGCATGCAACTCTTTCTTTTTTTTTAAGATTTTATTTATTTATTCATGAGAGACACACAAAGAGAGAGAGAGAGGAACAGACACAGGCAGAGGGAGAAGCAGGCTCCATGCAGGGAGCCCGACGTGGGACTCAATCCCGGGTCTCCAGGATCACACCCTGGGCTGAAGGCAGCACTAAACTGCTGAGCCACCTGGGCTGCCCAGAGCATTGCAACTCTTGATCTTGAAGTTGTGAGTTCAAGCCCCACACTGAGCATAGAGTTTACTTTTTTAAAAAGATATATAGAGATATAAAACATATAGATAATTTAAATGATAGCTTTAAAATATGATTGACAATATAATAAATAAAACAATATGTAATCTTAAATTTATTATGTGAATGAACTGCATAACTGTTAAAAGTAAACAGAAAGTCATATCCTGTACACACACATCTGTATCTCTCTGCAGTGCTTGTACCCAGTATAATCAACTACCTATACCAAATACCTTTTTTATTATTCCTTTCTTTTTTTCCTCTAGATGTAAGAGATACCTAGAGGGCAGAAAGTTGAAAACCACCAGGTAATTTTTTTTTATGAGCATTTACTTCACATTGATCAAAAGCTTTGAAAAAAAAAAAAAAGAAACAAAAGCTTTGAGGACGCAAATACAAATTTATATGTATTGCTATCCAAAATTATTTGCATATTTTGCTAATCCACTGACATTTAAAAAACAAAGAGTCAATTAAAACTACATTTAGTAAACAGTATATTTTTATCTTCTTTTCTCTTTGTTATAACAATGTGTTTTTAAATGTTTTCTACCCTTGTGTTTATCTTGCTTTACTTGCAGAAACAATAAGGGGTTATTTTTGCAAGAATGTCTGAGACTGAGCTTGTTTATATTAGTACAGATTCTTTTCATCACTGCTCTTAGATTCTTCCTCATTTACCATACCCCATGGTAAGTATGTGCCTTGGAGATGAATGGCACACATTCATCCACGCTTGTGTTCATCTTTATTTACTCTATGAAGCACTAAGGAGTTTCTTTTAAGAGAAATGTCTGAGACTGAGCTTCTTTGCACTAGTACAGATTTTTTTCAATTCTACTTCTGTTTGCCTACATAGAGATGTATGTAAGGTATGACCAAGAAAACCTCAGATACGTTTATCTGCGTTCATCTGTGCATTCACTGCATTTTCTTCCTGTGAGTTAGAACAAGAGGAATCCAAGCTATATATGTGAAAATGAATTCAAATTTACACATTGTTCTGTATACAGTAACTTCTTATTGTGAGTTAAAGCAAATATCCTTGAAAATCATATTTGCTTGAACAGACTAGCAGTAAAGGAGAAATCAGACATTAGTTTCTACAGAATTTTTTTACTGACTGCTAGAATTAACCCATGCTTTATCTGAGGCAAATCAATGAGAACCACATGTTCTCCTCAACTGCACTTTCTTACTTTGAAGTAGACCATATTAATACCATTCAAAGCAGCATGCTTAAAAACATGCATACAAATGTAAGCAAGTTCAGAATTATACATAGATTTTTAAACTATGTTCTTATTGCTAGTTATAAGAAATCTAGTTGAAACTAGCTTGTAAATGTACAAGATTTCATGTTCAAACTCAATGTGGTAATACTTAGGTCATTTTAAGGGTCAGAACCATTATGAGAATAAGAATCACATTGAGGGTTGGAGAGGGTCATTGGGTAAGATTGAGGGTCAGGGTCATGTGAGCTTTAGGATCATAGTAAGGATCCAGATCAGTGTTAGGATCAAGATCTGGGTCAGAGTGAAGGGTGCTTGGCTGGCTTAGTTAGTGGAGTGTATAACTCTTCATCTCAGGGTTGTGGGTTTGAGCCCCACGTTGGATGTAGAGATTACTTACAACTAAAATCTTTAAAAAAAAAAAAAAAAAGATCTGGGTCAGAGTATATGTTAGGATCAAGTAAAGGGTCAGGGTCCGTGAGGCGGTTAGTGTCCAGATGAAGGAGAAGAGAAGGTCTGGTGCAGAATCAAGTGAGGGTAGCTGTAGATTTAAGGATCAGTGTCAAGGTGATGGTCACAGTGAGGGTCAGGTTGAGGATCAAAGTCATTGTCAGAGTCAGGATGAGACTCCATGTGAGGTCAGGCTAAGAGCGAGGGTAAACATATGAATGAAGCTCAGGGTCAGGGTCAAAGCTAGGATTAGGGTTAAGGTGAAAATAAAGATGAGGCTGGGTAATAGTCATTATTCATAGGAAGGAACAGCATGAGGACCTGGGTCGGGATGAGAATTCTAATCCGATTAAGTGTCAGCGTGAGGTAAGAATCAAGGTATGTTCAGGATTAGGGTCATGTTGAGTTTCAGGGTCACACAGGATGAAGGTCAGGTTCAGGGTGAGAGTAGTGTAAAGGTTGAAGTCAGGGTATTGGTCAGTGTCAGAATAACGAATAGGGTCATGGTCAGGTTGATCATCAAGAACAGAGTGATGTTTGAGGAGTGAGGAAGTCAGATACAGTGTCAGGGTGACATCACAGTCAATATCGCATTGAAGATAAGGGTCATGAAAAGGTAAATATGAGTATTAGGATCAGAGTGAGAATCAGATTCAAAGTCTGATTCAGGGAAATAGTCACAGTTAAGGACAGCCATGGTGAGAGTCAGCATCGTATCAGCTTCAAAGTCAGGGTCAAGATCAGGATATAATGTGGGTCAATGTAAGGATCAAAGTAGGAGTCAAAGTCAGAGGGTATCATAGTATTAAGGGTCAAGGTCAGCCTCAGAGATAGGGAAGAAGTGAAAGTCACTATCTGGGTGAGTGTCAAGGTAGGAATGAGAGTCAGAGTTGGCATCAGGGTCAGAATCAGGATGATGGTCATGTTGAGGTTGAGGTTCAAGTTCCTAGTGAAAGTTAAGGTCTAGTGCAAGCCCAGGGACACAGTGAGGGTGAGGATCTAAGTCTGAATAAGGTTGAAGTTTCAGGTAAGGGTCAGCATCAGGATCGTGGTGAGGGGTAGAGTCAGAAAAAGGTTTAGGGTCAAGTGAAGAGTCATGGACATGGTGAGGGTCAGAATAAGATTAAGGATGCAGGTTAGAGTCAGCAATAAGGTGATGGTGAGGGATAGGATCAGGCTAATGGTAAAATTTGAGGTCAGTTGAGTTTTAGGCTCAAATTTAGTCATGAAAGTAGGTTTTGGGCAAAGATGAAAGTCATGATAATAGTGAAGGTCAGAGACAGCATAAGGGTCTGGGCATTTTGAGGGCCAGCATCAGGCATATGGTGAGGGATAAGTTCAGGGTGGAGGTGAAAGTTGGATCATTGTGGTGTTCAGGATCAGGTTCAGCTAGAATCCAGTCAGTCTCAAGATGAGGGTGAGGGTCTCAAGATTTGGGGTGAGGGTCAAAGTAAACATCATGGTCAGGATAAGTCTCAGGGAAGATTAACATGCAGTTCATAATCAAGGTGATGGCCAAGGTAAAGGTCACTGGAGGCCAGAGTTGGCATCATGTGAGGATCAGGATAATGGTGAGTGTCAGGGTGAAAAGATGGTCAAGTTAATCTTCAGAGTTAGAAGTGAGGCTTAAGTTAAGGATAAAAGGGAGCTTGGAATCAATTTCAGGCCAGGCATCAGGGTCAGAGTCAGATGAATATAAGGATGAGATTCAGACTAAAGTGAGGGTGAAAATCAAGTGCATAGTCAGAGTGAGGGTCTGGATCAGGGTAAATGTCAATGTTAGGGTCAGAGTCAGGGTAAGATCAGAATGAGGCTGTAGGTCAGGGTTAAGATTTAATAAATGTTTAATGAAAGGATGTTTCAATGTACATGTGTGGGTCAGGGTCAAGGTTATAGACACGGTGAGAATAAAAATTCAAGGAGAGGGTCAGGGTTAAGGACAAGTCAAAGAGAGAAGAAACTAGTCAGAGTAAGGGCACTGTCAGCTTGAGAACATGATGAAAATCAGAGTAACAGGATTAGGAAGGTTTAGGGCCAAGTTCAGGATCTGAGTCAGTTTAAGAGAAGTGTATGGTCAGGGTCTGCTTCAGGATGATTGGTTCAGGGTTTTCAAGATAAGGTGATAATTAGGGTCAGGTTAGGGCAGCCCAGGTGGCTCAGCGGTTTAGCACTGCCTTCAGCCCAGGGCATGATCCCGGGATTGGGTCCAACATCAGGCTCCCTGCGTGGAGCCTGCTTCTCCCTCTGCCTGTATCTCTGCCTGTGTGTGTGTGTGTGTGTGTGTGTGTCTGTCTGTCTGTCTGTCTGTCATGAATAAATAAATAAAATCTTTAAAAATAATAATGATAATTAGGGTCAGGTTAAAGCTGGGGGCAAGTTGAGAATCAAGTTCTGGTAAGGCTCAGGTGTGGGAAAGTCAGAGCCAGTGTTAGGGTGACGTCAAAGTCAGTTTGAGGAGATGATCATGGAGAATGTGAAGATAAGGCTGATAGTAGAGGTCAGATTGAAAATCAGCACCAGGGCAGCCCTGGTGGCGCAGCAGTTTAGTGCCACCTGCAGCCCAGGTCGTGATCCTGGAGACCCTGGATTGAGTCCCACATCGGGCTCTCTGCATGGAGCCTGCTTCTCCCTCTGCCTGTGTCTCTGCCTCTCTCTCTCTCTCTCTGCATCTCTATGAATAAATAAATTAAAAATCTTTTAAAAAAAATCAGCACCAGGTCAACTTTTGGGACAAAGTCAGCCTGAGACTTAGGATTAGGATCGAGGTAAGGATAAGGTTAGTGCAAGTTCCAAAAAGGATAAAAGTGAGGGGTCAGGGTACCAGGAATAAGAGATAAGGAACAGGGTAAGGTCAGGTTCAGAATGTGTGTGAGTGTGAGGGTTATGATCAGAGTCAAATTATATGAAAGGATGAGGGTCAGTGACAATGTCATTTTATAATTAGGGTAAAGATTAGGGAGAGATTCAGGGTGAGGTTTTCAGAGTAAAAATTAGGTTGACAGAGTCAGTATTACTATTAGGGTCAAAGTGAGGGTAAGATTCAAGGTCAGGTTCAAGATCACTGTGAAAGGTAGAGTAAAGGTCTAATAAGGGTATCGGTCAAATTAGGGTCAAAGTGAGAATAAAGGTCAGTGTCAGAATTAGGGTAAGTATAAGGATTTGTCAGTATGAGTCTTGGTAGGATGAAGGAAAGAGCCAGGGTCAAAATGAAGGTCAGGGAGAAGGTTAGATCCGTGTCATGTTCAAAGTAAGGTTCAAAGACAGAGTGAGGGTAAAATTCAGGATGAAGGTAAGGTCAGAGTGAGAGCCAAGTTCAAGATCAGAAGCTTATTCAGCATCAAATTTATGGTTGGACTCAGGATTATGGTGAGAGTCAGTGTGACATTCAAGATAAGGGTCAGAGGTCAGGGAGGAAGAGAATTTTGAGTATCTAAGTCAAGGTCAGGGTTAAGATCTTGGTGAGGCTCGAGTTCAGGATCTGAGTTTTTGTATCAGGGTGAGGATTAGGATCAGGTTCGGAGGAAGTGTGAGGATAAGATTTAGAACCATCATCAGGATAAGGGTCAGTGTCAGTGTGAGGGCCATAGTCAAGTACAGGGATATGGTGAGGACCAGGGTGAAAGTTGGGATAAGGTAAGTTTCCGGGGTCAAGATTAGGATCAGCATCTGGGTCAGAGTCCATATAGAGGACAAACTCAACATGAGGGTAAAGGTGAGTCAGTCCATGTCAATGTCAGAGTCAGGGCCAAAATCTGGGCAAGCAACAGGCTGAGTTAAGGTAATAGTAGGACAGGGTGAAGGATTAGTTCATGTTCTATCAGAATGAAAACCAGAGTCAAAGTCAAGTTGAGAGTGGTTCGATGTGAGGCTCAAAATCAGGGTCAAGGTCTTGATGAGGGTCACCATATCAGGCTCATAAATGGTGAAGATCAGAGACAGGCTTTACGTAAGGGTCAAAGAAAGAATTAGGCTCAGCATCAGGCTAACAGTCAGAGTGTGGGCCACAGTCAAGGTGAGTGTGAGGATGAAGGTCCCATCGCTTTTGGGGTGGTTCGTTGTGCAGGACAGATAAAAACTATTCTCTGGGCGCCATTGAGCATCCAGCTTTTGGTTATGGCTCAGGTCATGATCTCCTGGTCTGGAGATGGAGCCCCATGTCAGGCTCCCTGCTCAGCAGGGAATCTACTTCCTCTCTTCCTCTCTCCCTGCCCCTCCCCCTGCTTATGCACACACTCTCTCTCTAATAAATGAACAAATCATTAAAAAACAAACAAACCTCTATTCCCTAAAGAGGCATTTTTTACTTGCACAGAAGCCAACAGCAGCTTCAGAATCGTCCACCTCCCTTCCTGTCCAACCCACTACTTCAGGTCTTTGGAAGGACCTACCTAAAGACTCATAGAAGTCACTTAGAACAGCAGGAGGAGTCTGCTTTTATGTCCCTACAGCCCTTTTAGCCTCATCTTTCAGGATCATTGAGCCAGCAACCTGGGATCAGTCCCAGCTTCCTAAAGACACATTTTAATTCTCTATTAGACTTAGAAGATTATTTCTTTAGAGAGTCTCTGGTCTTTCACTATATCCCTCCTACCCTGTCCCCCCTTTTAGGTCAAAGCAAGTGCTGGGTGAGGACGACTATTAGCCCTCATGCCAGTGACTTCTCTCAACACCTCAGCCACCTCCTCTGTAAAACAAAGGAGTTAGATTTGATGGTCTTTTTTAAACTCTATGGGAACCTTTCCGGCACTGACTCCTTCCAACTGCCCGGCCCTGCTTCCCTTCCGAAGACTCCGCATTAAAGCATTTCTCCACTTTTAGAATTCATGTCCCAAATGGCCAAAACTGCAGAGTAATGATCTCACCTCACAATTCAGAGCCCACCTCCTGTCCCGTTGGGACCTGCTGCAACTCCTACATAGCTTCAGGGGTCAAGATTCTACAGTTTTAATTTTAGTCATTTGTACTGTGAGAATAAGGGATTTTTTTTTGTTTTTTTGTTTTTTTTCCAAATATAAAAATTATAATATGGGGAGCACCTGTCTACTTGTGAGATGGGATGCCACCCCATTCGTGGATCACTGAATAAAACCAATTAGATTTTATAATTAAAACAACAACAACAACAAATGTAATATGGAACCTGCTATTTGAAACAATGCCCCATCCCTCCCTCCCTGGAAGAGCCCAGCGGGCTTTCTCAGGCTGTCATTTTCAGGTCTCCTCCCACCGTCCCTTTGGGATTCTCTGCTCTCATATCACTTAAAGATATTGATTATCTGCTCCACCACTGACCCTGTTCTGTTTCTTTTTTGTCCCGGTTGCCTGTGCTTGGTGTCAGCTTTCAGATAAGGAAAGAGAGTTGGCTGTTAAGGCTCTATTTATAATATGCCCTTGAAAGCTGAGTGCTGACTTCTATGAGCTAAAAAAACTGGCAGGTAAGGAGAAGAGACACATGGCAGAGGGTCATCCCCAGTGAGAAGGACAGCCCAGGATGGCAGAGCGTGGACACACATGCACACTCCCAGGCAGGTGCACACGTATGCATACACATACACACACACAGCATCCAGGTCGCAGTGAATGAAGAGAAAAGAAACACAGGAGTCCAAGGGAAGAAAGGGAAATGCCTGGAACATGATAGAAACTTGGTGTATATTTGTTGAGGAGAAAAAAAAAGACAAGAAGAAAGGGGAAGGGGGTGGTGCAGAGAGGAATTCAGACAACAAATTTAGTGAGGAGAGCACTGAGCTGGGAGTCAGGGGACCTTCAATGGAAGCCTAGGCCTCCTTGATTTATTAGATTTATTAGAAATTTGAGCTTGAGCAGGTTTCTTGGCCTCTCTGAATTTGGGTTTCCTCTTTCCTCAAGTGGGTTTAATATTTCCTTCCCAACGAATCTCATAAGATTGCTATAAAAATCAAATGTAATGATGGTTATGCAAGTACTTGGGAAGCGGAACCGACTCCACACAAATGAGGCCCTCCGCCTCGGTGTGAGAGCTAGCATTTTGCAGAGTACCATTTGCCAGCTACTGCAGCAAGCCCCACACGCATCAGTGCAGTATAAACAATTCACAACAATCTTGCAGTATAAACTATTCTTATTCCTCTTCTACACGTGAAGAAACCTACTGAGGGACAGTTGTTTGCCAGAGATCACACACCTAGTAAGTGGTCAACTGGGATTTGAACAAGGTCTGTCCAGTCCCACAGCCAATTCCCTTAACCACTCTGCTACCACTCACACCTTGATATATATCTGGTGCCTTTCATAGACCCAAATGAAATGAAATCTGCCTCCTGGCGCACCCAGGTGGCTCAGTGATTGAGTGGCTGCTTTTGGCTCAGGGCATGATCCTGGGGTCCTGGGATTGAGTCCCTCATCGGGCTCCCCACAGGGAACCTGCTTCTTCCTCTGCCTATGTCTCTGTCTCTCTGTGTCTCGAAAGAAAGAAGAAGAAAAGAAAGAAAAGAAAAGAAAAAAGAAAAGAAAAGAAAAGAAAAAAAGAAAAGAAAGAAAAGAAAAGAAAAGAAAAGAAAAGAAAAGAAAAGAAAAGAAAAGAAAAGAAAAAAAGGAAGGAAGGAAGGAAGGAAGGAAGGAAGGAAGGAAGGAAGGAAGGAAGGAAGGAAGGAGAAATCTGCCTCCCAGCATTAAGCAACATTGACTATGTCCCCTCAGACAGCCCCTAATTGAAAACCACAGGCTGGGTGGCTTATGTAGCAGAAATGTCTTTTCTCGCAGTTCTGGAGGCCAGAAGTCTGAGATCAAGGCAGGGACAAGGATGGGTCCTGGCATGGCCTCACTTCCCAGCTTGCAGAACTTCGCCCTCTTGCTGTGTCTTCACGTAGCCTTTTCCCTGTGCTCCAGGTAAGAAAGTGGGATCTCTGGTGTCTCTTCCTCTTCTTATGAGGGCCTCACCCTTAGGAGCCCATCAAACACTCATTACCTCCTGAAAGGCCGTATCTGACATTGGGGTTTGGAGTATCAATATATGGATTGGTGGTGGGGCATCATTCAGTCCCTAAGAGACATGTAATAGACAAATATTCCTCCAGATAAAAAGGTTGTCCACTTTTCTGCCCCCTGCAAAGAGGGATTTTTAAGAATCCCATCAGATCAACAGCAGCCACTGCAGCAAAATTTCTCAGCTCTGAATCCTGCTCAGATAAATGCTCTCCCATAAGGCCAAGCAGCTCTGCTGTAAAGGAATGAAGTGGCTTTTGTACCAAATATTTAAGATATCCCTGCTCTCTCCCTCTTGCTCGAGAGCATTCAAAGGTCTGTCCCTTCTGCCCTTCTTGCCAAGCGTTCCTATTTATAGTTTCTGGTGCTGGCGGGTCTGAAGGAGTCAAGAGTTTTCAAATCACTCCCATAGCTTTGCCGCCTACCCCCCACCATCTCCCCTCAGCCCTTAGAAGCTATTATTCCTGGTTCCCCGGTCCGGGTTTGGGGAGAAGAGAAACAAAGAGAACAATTTGCAGGATGTAAAGCAGTAGGTCCCTTAAAAAAAAAAAAAAAAAAAAAACTCAGAGGAAAATGAATCGGGGTGTTTATCTCTGTAGTGTTTTGTGTTTAGATCTGCTTATAACCAAGCCCTTGGTCTGTTCCTGAAAACTTAGAGAAGTTCCATATTGACTTCATCCTTGAATCTTACTTCACAGAGATGCTGATGAGTCTGTGGGCAAAGAGAGAAAGGCCAGAAAGGTTTGTTGCCTAGATGCCAGAAGCCATTAAAGGGTTTTACAATCCATCTCTCTTGCTTCTAGCGGCACATGATAAATTACCAGCATCAATCTATCTAACAGTATCAGGCTTCAGAACTTGTGAGCCATATGTTCACGTTATTGCTTTGTGCAAATAGATACTCTAAATATGCATCGATCTGGCACATTTCATGAGTATTTATCAAAATGTTCTCTTGTCTCCCAACACATGTATTAATAAAAATAATATTAAATAATACCAAGTTGCAGCCATGCACGAGATTCCAAACTGTAGGTTGTTTGCAGATTTAGTGAAGGTTATTTGTAATCATAAAGAGAAAAAAAATAGCCCAGTAACCGAAAGTTCTTATGGCAGATAGAGCAAAGTTTGTATGTTATAGTTTTTATAGATGGGTGGCAGAAGAAAGATAGAACTATGGTTGAACTTGATTTAATCCTGATAAAAATTCTGGATTGGGTGTTCAGACATCTGGGGCAAGAACAAACATTCTTTACATTGGGAGCCCTGTCTGTGTGACCATGAAATGTCACACCCCATATTTCATCTCCTAGTGTTAATCTCACACTTTATGGGAAAAAAATTAATATATTTTTAAATTTTTTCTCTTATCAATACTTTCTCCCTAGTTACCCTAGTCAACAAGAGAAGTTCTAAGCTCTGAGGAGACAGCGAGACTAAAAGTTACGTTTCAAGTCAATGATATTCAGTTAGAAAAAAACATCTGGAAGAACATATTTCAAATTGGCAATACCTATTATGGTTTGGGACTGAGTTTGTATAGGTCATCTGTTATTTTTCAAGGCTTTGAATTCATTGAGTTTTATTAAAACATTTAAAATTGCTTTTTTTGAATTTGGGAAACCTTTTAAATGTGTGACAGCGAATAATATAACAAATGCCTTCATACTTTCCAACCCAAATGAACAAGTTAACATTTTGTAAAATTTTCTTCAAATATTTTCTTTAAAATATATGACAGGGGCTCCTGGCCGGCTCAGTTGGTAGTGTGTGCAACTCTTGATCAGGGTTATGAATTTGAGCCCCACGTTGGGTATGGATGTTACTTGACAATAAAATATATTTTTTTAATTTTTATTTATTTATTTATGATAGTCACACAGAGAGAGAGAGAGAGGCAGAGACACAGGCAGAGGGAGAAGCAGGCTCCATGCACCAGGAGCCCGTTGTGGGATTCGATCCCGGGTCTCCAGGATCGCGCCCTGGGCCAAAGGCAGGCACCAAATCGCTGCGCCACCCAGGGATCCCAAAATATTTTTTAATTAAATAAAAATTCAAGAATAAAATATACGACAAAAGTTACAGATAGTGGCAGCCTGGGTGGTTCGGCGGTTTAGCACTGCCTTTGGCCCAGGGTGTGATCCTGGAGACCGGGATCAAGTCCCACTTCGAACTCCCTGCATGGGGCCTGCTTCTCCTTCTGCCTGTGTCTCTGTCTCTCTCTGTGTCTCTCATGAATAAATAAATAAAATCTTAAAAAAAAAAAGTTACAGATAGAATTGAAATCCTCTGTAAACCACTTAGAAGCCCCATTTTCTGGTTTACCTCCTCGGGGTCTATCACCACAAATCCAGAATGTGTCCTTCAGCCACAAATATATGTAGCCATCAATGACATGAGATGTCACTTTGTATGACTTTACGCAATTATATAAGCATCTTAATGAATCATTCTTCAACTTATTTTTCATTCTCATTATGCTTTCTTGAAGGCTTTTCTCCTATGTTACTTGCTGGCATTTTAAACATATATATTACTCATTTAAAAATTTACATTTCTTACTTTAATTAGGATAAGACATATCATAACTTTAATGAGTCAAAGTAATTGAGGGACACTTATAGTCCAAACACAGGACAGAATATTATCAGAAAATGCCACTCCCTTGATTTATTTCTTTGGGAACCCCTAAGACAAGGTCTTGAGTATAAGCAATCTATTGGGAGAATCCCAGGAAACAAAAGAGTAAGGAAGTAGGGGTAGAACTGAAACTGGCATTGGCAGGGCTAGTCATCAGGGGCTCCATTCCACTAGGCCGTCTTGAAAAGCCCATGAGGGGTACCTGGGTGGCTCAATCAGTTGAGCATCTATCTGCCTTTGGCTCAGGTCATGATCCTAGAATCCTGGGATGGAGCAGCAGCTTGGGCTCCCTGCTCAGCAGAGAGTCTGCTTCTCCCTCTGCCCCTCACCCTGCTTATGCTCTCTCTCTCTTTCTGTCTGTTTCTCTCTGAAAGAAAGAAAGAAAGAAAGAAAGAAAGAAAGAAAGAAAGAAAGAAAGAAAGAAAGAAAGAAAGAAAGAAAGAAAAAGCACATGAAATGCTGCCCAGAATTTTCTGTCTAAAGGAAGGCAGGCTAGAGGATTCATCCGCAAGCCCACAAGCTCCACTGCCCCATTGATTGAAGATGGCCCATGCTTTTGAGCTACACCTTCCGTGCGCCAGGGGGGCATCAGAAGAGACTCTGATGCAGAACAAGAAGGTTACGCAGTGCACACATCAGTGGGATGTGGCCAGCCAGGATGGGTCAGAGCATGCCCGGAACTGTTGGCCTTTAGCTTGGGCCAACTATCTGCTACACAACAGTTACTGGCAGGCCTTTCTTCCTTATAAATGAATCCAATTTGACCGCACGGAACGGGATTAGTATCCTTCCTCAAATTCAACAAATGACAAGAAAATTTCCTATTCTCAAGAGTTGCCTCAGAAAATTCAGGCACAAGGTGGGGTCCATGGTTCTGAGTACATTTGCTGAGCTACTGCTATGTACTAAAGTTTTAGAAATAGCTGTGGGTCCTTCCCTTTAACTGTAATCAGTACAGGCAGCAAGGAAAATATTGTTGACTTCCTCACACTATGGGACAGCTGCTTTTTCATTCCAAGCATGGGGAAGAAAGTGGTAAAGATGGGTATTTCGGATGCCTCGGTGGCTCAGTGGTTGAGCATCTACTTTTGGCTCAGGTCATGATCTCCATGTCCTGGGATTGAGTCCGACATCGGGCTCCCCAGCCCCCTGCAGTAAGCCTGCTTCTCCCTCTACCTGTGTCTCTGCCTCTTTCTATGTCTCTCATGAATAAATAAAATCTTTATATATATAAAAGACAAGTATTGCTTTTTGGGCTATAGGTGGTAAGTGACTTCAAAGATGGTGACTCCTTGTTTGAAATGAATCCGAATCATCCTACTCATTCCTATCCCCTGAGCAATCATAAGACAGGGGAGAGCACATCTAAGAAAGAAGGTTCCATAGCATAAGTAGGACCAAAAGGCAAGAGCGGGTATTCAAGGTGAGTTGGAGGGGAGAAGAGATGCTTACAAGGAAGGGGAATAGCCTCAAAAGGAGAGAGGGTAGAACTAAAGTGTTGCAAATTGTTGCTGAACAAAAGTTTCTCTATCTCAACAATTTTGCTAGGCGCCTCCTGTGTTTCTTATGTGCAAAGGTGGTTTTTGGAATAACTTCTTTATTCAGAGCCTTCTTGTTACTTGTCATTATCGCTAAGATTACCCAAACCTATAAGGCTCTCTACTGTGTTCACTCCAGCTATGTGAGCACTTTCCAAATTCTGCAAGGCAGACACCCCATCAGCTGTGGTACCCAGCGTGTCTGTGGTTCTCAGTGAATCTGATGAACCATCCATTCGCTCACTCAAAAGGGTCTTTCTTTTGATTAAACATTCCAGGCTTCCAATGCCAAAGGGAAGCAGAGGATTATAGTAATTATCTGGATGACTCTGGCCATAATCTCACTTTTACCTGAGTGTGATCCTTACCTTAATTGCCTTGATAGCTAGAGAGAGACTTTATTCTTGGAATTACAAAGTTATAGGGCTAGAAGGAGATCTCAGGTCATTAATCATCAGAATAATAGGGTCAACTATCTGGCACATAAAGAGACTAGACACCTCTTCCCTTGCATGTTTTTTGGGTAAGGGGGGCTGGATTTCTTAGCATCTTCCCCTTTACCCCATCTTAACACCTCTTACTCCTTCTGCACACAATTAAGGTGACCAAAATTGAAATCCTCATTAGGTCCTACAAAATTATGAGGGACCTTTAAGAAAAAAGACAATATAAGGCATCCTTTGATTCCTGTCCACAGTAATACCGCTTACTTTACTAGCTAAGTGTAATGTGACATTAGACTTTGAAAAGGTGAATCAAGTAAACTAAACTCTAGCACCTTGTTTTTAGTTGGCATTTTTTTTCCCTCAGTGGTGTCAAAATTCAGGTAATATCCTGTAACTGCAAATAGGTTTCAGGAGAAGACTGATTTGATATTTTTATTTAATCAATAAGGTTCAAATGTAATTTTGATTTACTGGGCTCCAAGATGTCCTCTGAATTTATATTATAGCAGCGTATTATAGGAAACCAGAACTGTTACTCCAAAAGGATGCCACCATCTACAAACTCCCTCTCTGTTTCCCCCCTTCTGGCTGTAACAGTGTCCATCATCCCTAGTCCTTTACGCTTATATAACATCTCAACACTTTTCTCGGTTTTGATGGAAGATGCCAGAATATTTGCTCCAGTTTTTTTCTTAAAGAACTCTGCACTGGAAAAAAAAAAAGAAAAGAAAAGAAAGAAAGAAAGAACTCTGCACTGTATGTATGCATGGATGGCTTTTCAAAAACAGTTAGAGATATAACTTAGTCATCTACTGCAGACTACATACACAATAAAACACTCCTTTTGCAATGTGATAGGGTACCTCTTTTGAGATTTAAAAAAAAAAAAACTCTCCAGGTGTGGTTTTTCAGAGATTCCATTTACGTCAAGATCATATTCAAGCCAAAGGATCCAGGACACTTATGGTTTTCTAATTATTAAAGGAAAAAGTTGTTTGTTTAACTTCACAGTGATTGCCATTTTGCTGTGTGTATTCTATAGACAGGTGCTCTGCAATATGATTTCATAGGTTAACTATTTGATCCTCAAAACCACCTTATGAGTGAGGCATATTATTTCCATATTGCAGATGAGGAAGCTGATGCTTCCAGGAGTTCAGTTACTTACCCAGAGAGTACAAGGGCTGGAGCTGGGGTTAGAACCAGGTCTATTATCAAAAGCCAGATTTGCCAATAATCTTAATGCTCAGTGTATCCATTGTGCTTTATTTACCATATATACTCACCTGCAGCTCTACTCGCCCTCTGGATTAATGAAAGTGTGATTCTAAGTAGGACCAGAATGTACTGAGTGTACTTTAAGGCTTTAGGCGCATCCTCTGCATAGCAATATTTGGTGACTTTTCATAATGCATTTTTATAAGCCTGACAACATCATCTCATTTTGGTCTTCATTTAGAAATAATGATGAATATTAATAAGTGCTCAAGGCACAGTGTCTTTTCTCGTGAGAACCTTGTCACATGAGTGAGTGAGCTTCCAGGAAGTTTGGTTCAAAATGGAAATGTGGATATAAATGCGTAAATGGGGAGATGTGAGTGCTCTGGGCTCCGTAACTTAGATGCAACTTTGGAAGTACTGCTTCTTTCTGCCGAGGAGTTTGGGAAGACCCCAGGTTTTTTGAGGATAGCTGTTCCTCAGCCAGGAACCTTCTATCATGGAAGAATTAAATCAGTCTCGTTTTGTGGAATGCTGGATGGAGGCATTCTATTTTCTGCTACTTAATATTTTAAGCAGGCTCATTTCAAGGAATACCAAGGATTGTGAGCAAACCACTAGAAGCTAGAAGAGAGGCATGGAACAGATTTTCCCTCACAGCCCCAGAGGGAACCAGCCCTGCCCACACCTTCATCTGGAACTTCTAGCCTTCAAAACAGAGGCAGTAAATATCTGTGTGAGACCCTAGTATGTACTATTTGTTATGGCAATCTGAGCACACTAAGTGCAGAGCCACTGGCCAGCCTGATGGTGACAGGCCCTAAAATGTTCAGTTTCCTGAACCAATACACATATGTGTATATATATACATATGTGTATATGTGTGTATATATATATATATATATATGTATGTATATGGACTTAATCCAATTTGATTGAGTCCCTGGTACTCTCTATGTAAGATTCCCCACAAATATTCTGTGTCAAGCATCAGGGGCAGGGACCAGGATGGTATCAGAACTAAAACTTATCACTTAGGAAAGGTTGAAGGAGCTTGAGCTAGTTTACCAGCAGAATGACCCCTGGCAGGAAAGAAGGAAAGGAAGAGTAAGGCTGGTTTTCAGATAAGCTCCTTGAGAGCAGGAAAGTTTCTCTGTGGCTCTTGCTGTACCCAGATCCTGTCAGAGAGTAGCTACTCTAGAAATGTTTGACGAATTTTCAAATGCAATGAAAATCTCAAGAGTCCTTAGTTGCAAGCAATAGAATACAGTGAACAAAAATAAGGCGGGGGAATGTTTACTAAAAGAATATTGAATAGGGGCACCTGGGTGCCTCAGTGGTTGAGCATATGCCTTCGTCTCAGGGCATGATCCCAGGGTACTGCGATCAAGTCCCGCATCAGGCTCCCCATGGGGAGTCTGCTTCTCCCTCTGCCTATGTCTCTGCCTCTCTCTCTCTCTGTGTCTCTCATGAATAAATAAATAAAATCTTTTTAAAAAGAATATTGAATAATTGCAGGGATGACTAGAGAACCTGACCAGAACAAGTAGTCAGACCATATTCAAAGTCATGCCACACAGCCAGATGTGAGGACCCCACAACCGCTGCCCTGAAGACTACACATCACACTTTGGGCTGCACTTGTCACTGTCACCTAGGACAGAGACATGTTTCACAAACATCTTGCAGTCTAGGTTGGGTTTACCCGTATTGCATTTCTGTCCACAAAAATAGAATATTCATAATGTCCTTTGGGACTGGGCTATATGTAGGGTAGCTCTGATGCCAACTATTTCAACAAGGAGAACTGCTCTCAAGGAAACAGTCACCTCTATTCAATGCTTGCTCTGTGCTGGGCTTCAGATACCACATTCATCTTTTCATATAGTCATTTCAGCAACTCCAGAGACCATATGACATGCCCACTATCTGTCAGGCCGTGTGGAATTGTATATGTATGAGACATTTAATAATTGTGTGTCATTGTCCTCTGTGTCTCAGTCTTCCACTCTATAAAATGGCAATGATTTTTAAATGACCTACCTTACAGATTCGTATGAAGATTACACATTATGTTATGTTATGTTGTGCTATGTTACTGAGCAAATATATATGAAGTAGCAAGAACAGTGCTTGGCATATAATACCCCAATTCCAACCCTCCAAGGCTAGCGTACCATTTTGTTTTGTTTTGTTTTGTTTTAAAGGACTTTATTTATTTTCTTTTTAAGATTTTATTTATTTATTTATTTCTGAGAATACACAGAGAGGAGAGAGAGAAGCAGAGACACAGGCAGAGGAAGAAGCAGGCACCATGCAAGGAGCCTGACGTGGGACTCGATCCTGGGTCTCCAGGATCAGGCCCTGGGCCAAAGGCAGTGCTAAACTGCTTGAGCCACCTGGGCTGCCCTAGTGTACCATTTTGTGATGCTGTAACTGAAGAGTAGCCTGTGCGGGATCACACAGAGTAGTTGCGCCTGGATTTGAACAGAAGTCCACCTGACTCCAGAGCTGAAATCTTAGGCATCCATAATATTGACAGTAGAAGTGAACTACATTGAAGTGCTTCAACATATCTATAGTACAAACCCATAGAGTTTGGGGCAACAAAGAAGTTATCAGAGTTTTCAAAACATGTTTTCTGCTTTATTTTTGCACTTCTGTCCACAAAATTCTTTGGAACTTCTGTAGTTTTAAGTATTTCTTTCATATACAATCAGTTTTGAAAAGCCCATAGAGGCAAGTAAGAGTACTCAATTTGCAACTTGCTTGGAGTGTAAATGTAGAATGCCTGAGCTGGAAAGGCAAAAATGCTGCCTGCCCAGGTGTGTGCTTTGGTGTGGTGAACTGGGTTGGACTCAGTCTAAATTAGTGGCAAGTCAGCTTTAGACAGTGCTTCCCATCCCACTAGGAACAAGAACATTATTTCATTTCTTTGCAGGAAAATATGTATAAAATTTCAGAAGATTCACAGGCTTCTAGAACCCATCTATGAATTCCAGTGAAGAGCCCTCTTTATTAAGTTCTATTTTCATATAAGTAATCTCTTCACCCAACATGGGACTTGAACCCACAACCCCAGGATCAAGAATCACATGTTCTCCCAACTGAGCCAGCCAGGCACCCCTCTAGTAAAGAACCCTTCTTGATTAGTGACTCTAAGCCTTTTAGAAAGCCTACAATCAGGGTGCCTGGCTGGCTTGGTTGGCGAAGTGTGCAACTCTTGATCTCAGGATTGTAAGTTTGACCCCCACATTAGGTATAGAGATTACTTAAAAACAAAATCTTAAAAAGAAATAAAAAGCCTGCAAACATTCTTTTAGTGCAGCAAAAAACACCATAATCTACCCACACTGCTTCCTCACAATGTCCAGGAGGAATCTAATATCTGCAGGCAATTATGTAAAGTTGCATGGAAGCCAGATTTTTTCACCTAGCAAATACTTACTGAGTGTCCACCTTGCATTTGGTATAGTTTCTAGAAGCTGGTGATATAGATATGAAAGAGATGAACAAGGCCCTTTTTCTTAGAGAAATTCCAGGGATGAGACTGGCAATAAACATAAAAAGCAATGTAGAAACAAAGTAGGATAAGGTGACCGAGAGTGACTGGTAGGTGGCTACTTTAATGAGATGAGCAGGGAAGGCATCCCTGAGGAGTCATTTGGGCTGATACCTGAGTGGCAATATGGAAACAAATGTGTGAAAAATTAAGAAGTTGCATTCCAAGGCAGAGGAAATAGCAAATCCAAAGGCCCAAATTAGGTCATGAGCTTGATCTTCCTGGAATAAGGAGGAATAGAGACAGGATGGGTACAGCTGGCACATGGTCAACTAACACTGAATCTGAGGCCTCAGTAACTGTGATAGCACACTAAATTCAGTTTCTGGATGTCAAATTTGTTTTTTTTTTTAAGATTTTATTTATTTATTCATGAGAGACACAGAGAAGGAGTGAGGCAGAGACATAGACAGAGGAAGAAGGAGGCTCCATGCAGGGAGCCCGATGTGGGACTCAATCCCGGGACTCCAGGATCAAGCCCCAAGCTGAAGGCAGAAGCTTAACCGCTGAGCCACCCAGGCGTCCCTGGATGTCAAATTTGAATAAGCATCAGTAATCTCTTAGTAATTAATAGGTTTTTTTTAGGAAAAGACTCCATGTGTAATAATAATGAAAACTAGGAAACCAGCATTTTTTTCAGTTATTAAATTCCTTATCAGAAAAACCTACAAGCTATAGATCAATTTTTTTTAAGTACTGTTCTTTTTTTTTTAATTTTTTTAATTTTTATTTATTTATGATAGTCACACACAGAGAGAGAGAGAGAGGCAGAGACACAGGCAGAGGGAGAAGCAGGCTCCATGCACCGGGAGCCCGACGTGGGATTCGATCCTGGGTCTCCAGGATTGTGCCCTGGGCCAAAGGCAGGCACTAAACCACTGCACCACCCAGGTATCCCTATAGATCAATTTTTTAAAAGATTTTGTTTGTTTATTTAAAGACCACATGAATGGGGGGAGGAGCAGAGGCAGAGGGAGAGAGAATCTCAAGCAGACTCCATGCTGAATGTGGAGCCCCACACAGGGCTCAGTCTCATGACCCATAACATCATGACCTAAGCTGAAATCAAGAGTCATTTGCTTAACCAAATGAGCCACCCAAGCACCCCTAGATTAGTTTTTAGGAATTCCTGAGCTCAATGGCTTCTGGAGGGCTCAAAACCACCTGTATCAGCTGGAAGCTCAAATCCACCAAATTTTGAGACCCCACTTCAGCCCTCACTTCAACCTTCACACCTTCAACATGTCTAAATCATGTTCCAAATATGTACGTACTTTTGGAGAAAAGGCCAAGTTCCATGTTTCCAGCAGAGATATTTTAAGTTTGGAGGCAAAAATAAAACTAACTACAATTCTGACTATAAGTCAAGACTCAATGGACTTCCTAAAAACGCATTGGAACAGTTAAGTTTTTTCTAAATTGCCTCTGCCTCCCACAGGAGAGAGAGAGAGAGAGAGAGAGAGAAGGTCGGGAGAGAGAAATTAATTGGAGAAAACACCTGCCAAAGTTTTTGCCCTGCCTCAGAATTTCAGGAATGCCACTGTGATGGATTCATCTTAGCGCAGATGCAATCAAGGGCAGTGGATGGTGGAGGATTCTATCCCTCAGAGCAGCAGCCATTCAACAGCAATTTAAGCAAAACATCAAGGGGACAATGATTCCCTTAAGGTTCTTATTACCAAGTAATGCCAAAAGCTGGTTGCACTTAACTTTGAACAGCTCTGCATTTTTAACCCATATTGAAAGAACATGGAGATCTTTTCAGGTTATTTATTTAGTTCACGGAGAAATTTAATAAATAAAACACACTAGCGTAATGTCAAAAGAAGGAAAATTGAAGATTTTCCCCATTATCAGATCATCAGGCTGCAGGACACAATTGAATGCAGTAGAATCTATTTATGCACTTGGAAATGTATGGCGAGAGTAAAGGGGTTAATTCAGAGACCGTTACCTCAGTTTTTATACTTTTTCTTTTTTTCTTCCTTTTTTTTTTTTAAGAGAGCAGGGGGCGAGGGAGGGAGCAGAGAGAGGAGAGAGAATCTTAAGCAGGCTCCACACCCACTACAGAAGCTGACATGGGGCTTCATCTCACAACCCTGAGATCATGACCAGAGCCAATATCAGGAGTCTGATGCTTAACTGACTTTGCCACCCAGGCACCCTGCAGTTTTTATATTTTGTGTTTGATGAAGGGCTTTCAAATATTTTACTTGGTCCTCATAATAACTCTTATAATTAGCATGTAAGGATTCTTTTAAGCTATAAATGAAAGAAACTATCTTAAACGTGCTTAAGCATAAAAGAGAATATATCAGCTTATATAAAATGTGCTATGTTCAGGCCTGGCTAGATCCAGAAGCCAAACTACTCTACCTCTCTCATTATTCTCTCTCATTTTCTCTTGCTCCTTCCCTCTCTGTATCTTAGCTTCATTTTTTTCAACATTTTAGCACCATCTTCTCCTTTTGTAGATGTCTTCCTACAAGCAGCTAAAGCTTACATCATCCTTGTAGACTGTAATTCCAGATAAGGCAGTAATCATATCATGTGTAGAGATTTTAAGTGATCCTGCTTTGGCCTTGTACCCACCCCTCGAACCAATCTCTATGAATGGTGGAGCTATGGCTACTCCAGTGGCCAGGAAGTAGATTTGATTGACAGTCCAATCATAGCCACATGGAATCACAGGGTTACCGTCTCAGCCCTGGAATGAGGAGTGCCAAGCTGGCAAAAGCTACAAATAGGCAATGTTGGGGAATATGGGTGGCTTAGTTGGTTAAACTTCCCGACTCTTGATTTCAGCTCAGGTCATGATCTCAGGGTCGTGAGATTGAGCCCTCCCACAGGTGCTGTTCTGGGCACGGAGCCTGCTTAAAATTCTCTCTCCCTCTCCCTCTGCCCCTCCCACCCCACTTGAGTGCTGCTCACTCTTTCTCTCTCTCTCTCTCTCTCTCTCTCTCCCTCTCTCCAACAAACCAAACAAAACAAAAACAAATAGGCAGTGTCGATATTGTTAGCCTCATTTTGCAGATGAAGAAATTTTAACAGTGGACTTGACCAAACTAAAAGATGTCTGGTGATGATGGGTTTAAATTTCTTTAACAAAAAAAAAAATAATAATAAATAAATAAAATAAATTTCTTTAACAGATGATTAAACCTCCCATTCCATAAGATAGATGAGGTTTAAAGTGCACAGTAACACAGTGAGTTAAACCCACACCAAAGTAAAAATGTCTGTTATAAGATCATTCTCTGAGAGTCAGTCTTATTTAAGGAGATGAGTACAGTGCATATATAAAGGAGGAAGGAGAAATGCAGAAAGAAGAGTTATTTGAGTCCTTGTCATTTCCCCTCTAGACTGCAGACTTTTTGTAGAAAGAATCTGTGACTTCCCTCCTTTATCCCCTGCAGGGCTTGGCAAATGATAGCAAACAGCAGTAAATGTGAGCTGAATAAAAAGAAATAAATTAGCACCCTTTGCTTGTCCTCGTTTCCTCAGTAAATTGATGTGAGTTCAATATATCACCTTTAATGCTATGTCCATCTAAGAGACAGAACTGACCTTCTGCATTGGCAGAAACTGAACAGGGGATTTGACAGGGATTTGAGAGCTGTGCACATAACCTGGAATCATGAATTTACAGATCAGAGCTGAGTTTTAAATAGCATATGATTCAACTCTTCTAATTTTATATATCAAAGAATGGATGCCATAAAATGCATATCAAGCCCCAAGTGTTCTGTGGGGGGAAGTGGTAGAGGTATGTAGGCTACTGTCCTTGGTTCTGAACCAACTACTCCCTGCATAGTCTCTTTTCCTGACGTCGGACACTTATAATCTGCCCGCCCTCACCCGCTGCCATGGGTTTTTCTGCATTTTTGTTTTCAAGGTGGATAGGAAAGAAAGATACATTATTTACTACCACAGAGAAAATAGAACTGAGCCTTGCATCACAATATATAGGTTATTTCACCAACTTTTGATAGTTCTCTCATTTTTCTTCCCCAGGATTTGCTTATGCTGTCCAAAGAAGTGAGTCAGTGTGCCCCAAGTTCACAAATGAACTGGAGGTTCCAGGTTTCCTAAATCGAATTCTGTTGCATCCCCCCTCCGCCGCACCTTACTGTCTAAACTAATATTTGAAAACTCCATACTAAGAGTCTTAACAACAAGACGTTGCCATCCCTCCTCCTAGATGCCTGTGTATTTGTTGTCTGTGGCTGCATAATAAATCTGCCCCAAACTAAGGAACCTGAAACAAATAGGGATTATTTTGCAGGATTTCAGAAGCAGCTGAGCTGAGAAGTTCTGGCTCAGCCTCCCTCATGAGGTTGCAGTCAAGGTACCAGCCCAAGCTTCAGTCAACTGTAGACTTGTCTGGAGCTGGAGGAGCTGCTTGCAAGGTGGTTCATTCACATGGCAGGCAAGCTGGTGCTGGTTGTGGGTGGAAAGTCTCAGTTCCTCACTATGTGGGCCTCTCAGCAGTTGAGTATCTTAAAATATAGCAGCTGGCTTCCCCCAGCATGGGCACTCCAAGAGAGTGAAGTAGAGGTTGCAATGTGTTTTATGACCTGGACTCTAAAGTCATATACTGTCTCTTCCATTAGCCCAACAAACCAACCTGATACAAGAGTATGAAGACTAGGAGCCATGGACCATGGAGGATTATCTCTGAGGCTGGCTACCACAGCTTCTTGCATGAAATCTTATAGCACTTGTACCACTGTATTACAATTACGTCGTACTTGCACCTTTCCATGGCAGACACAGTTATCTGCCTACCAACAGCCATTATCCCCATCCTCCTTGCTAATTGAATCCTGATTTTGTACAGGTATTGGAAAGCACTTTTTCCAGGGATCAGCAAACTGTGGTCCATGGCCTGTTTTTCTACAACCCATGAGCTAAGAATAGTTTTAACATTTTTAAAGGTTATAAAAATTAAAAGTAGAAGAATGTGAACCACAGATCATATATTACACACAAAGTCTAAAATATGTGCTACATAGCACTTTACCAAAAAAAGTGTGCTAAGTCCTGGTCTAAGCCACTCATACCAATCCCATTCCCAACTTTCTCTGCAGGGTTTAAAGACAGGCAGGTATCCCAATTTTGGCATGAAGCATATGAGGGTCTTGGGGAGCTTCTGGAAATAATTTTTCTCCCTCATAAGAATGGATTCATGAGGGGAGATCCTTATGCCTCTCATCTGTCCTGCCTTGAGGGTTGTCTGGTGAGAATGGCAGGGTGACAGCCATTTTGCAACCCTGAGGGGAAAACCAGAAAGATTGTGGAGAAGCTGACCCAGCCAGACATCTGAAATTGTTGAATCGTTCAGTTAACCAATCCCCAAACAATCTACTTCCAGATTTTTTTACATGGGAAACTTACAACTATCTTTAAGCCCTTCTTTGGGCATTTTGTTACTTGTAACTGAAAACATTCTAAGTTATATATAATGCCTCTAGACTGAGGGGCAACAATATGTTTCTCACAGAATCCCTCATTTCCACCATAGGGTTTGGCATAGAATAAAGTCTTAGGTATTAGTGGTTGTCTAGATCATAGTTTCCTAACTTCAGCACCACTGACATGTGGGGCCAGAGAGTTTTCTGATTGGGGGCAGGGGTGCTGTCCTGAGAATTGTAAGGTGTTTAGCAGCATCCCTGGCCTCTGCCCACTAGATGTTACTGACACCCTTCCCTCACCTTGTGATAATCAAAAATGTTCCCAAACATTTTCAAATGTTCCTGAGGGACAAAAATCCCTCCTGGGTTGAGACACACTAGTATAAATGATGCTTAGGATATTAATTTCTAGTGTGGATTACTTATTAGGCTAAACTTCAGGTCAAATAATAGGGTTTAGTCAGACTCCTGTCAAGGCCAAGTGGCCTTGGAGATAGTGGGGCCTTGAGAAGGCTAGATGGGACCCAAAGGACAAAGGAAGGGGAGAGAGGTAGGCACTGTAGAAATCTCAGCGGTCACAAGCCGGCAGTACTCAAAGATCATCACCACCACCAGCCACCTCTTCTGGTTCTTTTTGGCATGGAGAAGTTAGTGGAGCATAATGAGAAGAGTTTCTTAGTCTAGGTTTTGGACAAAACAGTCCTGGGGACCACAGAGGGCCAGATGACAAAGATGAAAAGAAAAGAAGTGTGATTTTGCTAATGGTACCCAGAAAGCTCAGGGAGGCTGCAGCCCTTTGGGGCATAGATTTTGATAAAGGACAGGGTGGGGGGCAGGGGGAGATGAGAAGATAGCACATAAAAGTGGCTGAAAAAACACAACCCAGTAATGAGCAAACTCTATCAATGTATCAGTGTGATTCCCTGTAACATGCCTGTCTCTTTTGAAAATACAACAGAAAACTTTCCATCAAACTGTTTTCTGTCAAATGCTGGCCCCTGACAGATTGTGGCATATGGTGGTTTGTCTTTTAAGTCACTGGGGTTTTCTCACTCAACTTCGCCAAATGGTGGCTGTAATTATGGCAGTAAATGCCTCTCAAATGACAGCTTTTTTTCCTCCTTGAAAGAGTGAACATTTTAACAAGGATGTCGAGTAGACCACAAAGAACTATGTGCTGCAGGGCTTCTTGGAAGAGAGGCTAGAGAATGCTGTTCATCACTCAGAAAGGAGGCTGATTTCCTCAAAAGGGCTGGAGCAAAGAGGTTGAAAGCCTAGAGCTCCAGTCCAGGCTCGCCGCATGCTAGCTTCGTGACCTTCCTCCAGCAACTCTCTTGACCTCTCTGAGCCCTGGTGTCCCCAGCATGGAGTTGGCAGGATCCAAAAAGATCACCTACAGGAAAAAGCTTCCTTAACTGCACCCAGGTATGCAAGGAGGATGGTCATCCTCGGCCCCTCGGTCTCTCTGTGACAGGGGAACAGCCTACTGCCAGCTTATGGAGGGCTCCTGCTATGTGTTCAGGCACCCATCAGCGCCCTTGAGGTATTAGATGAATGCAAATCCGATCCTCAGTCCCTTGCCTAAAATTCTTCCAAGTGCCCCCTTGTCCCAACCATAACTTGGGTGGCAAGAACCACCACAATCCAGCCCTCCTTATGCTCAGCCTCAGATTTTGACCCTTCTAGACTCTAGCCATCCCAGAGAGCTTGCTGTGTGCCACACATGCCACTTTCTCTTGCCTCCAGGCTTTGATGTGTGGGTTACCCTTGACACAGAATGTTCTCCCTCTTCCGTGGTGCCTGACTTGAGTAAATTCTACTTTTACTTCAAGTCCTGCTTTGAAGGTCACTTTCCATGTGTTACGAACTAAATTGTGTCCCCTTTAAATCCATATGTTGGACCCCTAACCCCTAGTACCTCGGAATGTATTTGGAGATAAGGCCTTTAAGGTGGTAATTTAGGGGACTTGAGATCATAATCCAATGTGACTGGTGGCCTTCTAAGAAGAGATTAGGATCTAATATGCGGAGGGAGGACCGTGTGAAGACAGCTGTCTGCAAGCCAAAAAGAAAGGCCTTAGGAGAATTCAATTTGCCCGCACCTTGATCTTAGATTTTGAGACTCCAGAACTGTGAGAAAGTAAATATCTGTTGTTTAATCACCCCTGCCCCCACCCTGTCTTTGGGGTGTCTTGTCATAGTGTTATGGCAGCACGAGCAAACTAATACACTCTAAGAAGACTGACATGAACTCCCAGAGACCACCCATCACCTTCTCACACCATCCTTTATTTCTCTTTTCAAAATACTTATTGTATGGTATTGCCTCCTTTTGACATTTTCTAACTTTTTCTTTTTTCTTTTTTTTTTTTTTTTTTTGGTGAGGGGGGAGAAATGAAAATATTACTTTAATACCAACAATGATGCAATATAACAACACAGAGAAGAGGTAGTGAAGATAAGACTCAGGCTTCCTGTTCCCTAACCAGCCTTGACTGTAATGGCAAAGCCAAGCAACTTGGAAGCTCCTACCTCACCTAGCCTCTCAGTGGAGTGGGATGGGGTAGGGAATTGGAAATCCAGGGCTCAAAACTTAGAGAAGGGCTGATGGCAAGTGTGGGGAGACGCTGCATGGCTATGGGGAGGGCCCATGAACATGTCCCCGGCCCTGCACAGGATGGAGTCCTTGGCAGCATCATAGGGATGCTCCCAGGATAGGATCTCCAGAACAGCATCAGTGGAGCACTGGTGGGTATCAGTCACATGTCACACCATCTCTGCAATGTATTGGTTGGTGAGCATGATGTCACTGTCATCCCAGTTTAGAAACTTTGATCTCATTGATGGTGTATCCTTCTCCACCACCAGGAAATGGCAGGGTGGTTGTTCTTGTTAAGCTCCCCTATGCTACCCAGCAGGAGACCACTCACCATGTCCTTGGAACCAACCACTGCAATTAGCTTCCCCCTGTCATTCTTGCCAACAGGCAGAGCTCAGCTGCTATGGCCTCTACACTTTGCCTCCTTTTTAATATGTGGGTTTGTGTTGGTTGATGAGATGTCTTGAGGAGTAGATGACTGAAGGTCTTGAGGTCAGGGATTGTGTGTCCCTGCATGATCAAGACTGACCTGATTCCCTACAGGCTTATAGATGATATGGAGTATGTTTTCTATAGGTGGATAGATATGAATGAAAAAATATTATGTCAGTTATCCAGATAATTTAGGCCAACAAAAATTCTCATTGAAGAATAGGCCTGGATTTGGAGCTGCATCTTTCTAGGCAGTTTACCTAAATTCCCTGAACTCTAATAAAAGCATCTATCCTTCACTAGACCTATGAAGTCACAGATTTCAGATGTCTCCCAAATTTGGCTCTGGAAACATTAGCAGTGAAAGTAAATTTTCTGGTGGGTTTTCCATTATATATCTTGGTTCTGTGTCTTGCCATTTCTACAACACATTCCCCACAAGAGTAAGGAAGGGGAAGATAGAAGAGAAAAGAAAGATTCTTCCAGTAATTAGGAATCCGCAATCAAGAAATTGTCAAATAAAAAAAAAAAAAAGAAATTGTCAAATATCTAAACTTGGTACATCCTGCTACATCCCAAATCCATTTATACTGATTTCATAGGAAAGCAACTGGTCACCATTTTCCATGTAACCATCAATCATAGTGCTCATTGACAGAGTTTAGAGGATAAATCCAAGCTTAGTGAAGTTCTTTTAAAGAAAGGGAATGCCAGGATGCCTGGGTGGCTCAGTGGTTGAGCATCTGCCTTTGGCTAAGGTTGTGATCCCGGGGTCCTGGGATTGAGTCCTGCATCAGGCTCTCTGCAGGGAGCCTGCTTCTCCCTCTGCCTCTCTCTGTGTGTCTCTCATGAATAAATAAATAAAATCCTAAAAAAAAAAAAATGAAAGAAAGGGAATACCAATTCCTGCTTTTAGTAATTGAAATTATCCAGGAATACCCACACTAGTTCAGTTTTTTGATATTTGGATAGCAAACAATTAAAAGCTGTGACAGCCAGAGGGTAACAATTAAGGGGGAAAAGAAAATGAAGAGTTCACAATACATTCAGTTTTATCAACTTTGTCAGCTAAGTGTTCCCTTTAATTACTATTGATTTTCATAATAGTTTATTAACCCAATATGCCAATTCAAGTTTGTCACAGACTATTGTGCATGTAGGAGAATTGATTTTATGGTTTTGGAGGGGAGGAGAGGCCAAGTGTTTGGGGGAAAAAAATGCATCCCCTTGCTCATTTGTATCTGATTTTTAAAATTGTTTTGCTTGGGCAGAACTTTATTTTATTTTAACTGAATAGATCAGTCATCCTGACAGTGTTTTAGCTCTAAGCACTGGCTTCTGAAGTAGTATATTTACCCACTGGCTTTGTGGGGCGGAGGAGAGATGGAGGACAGAACTAATTTGATAAATCAAGTCAATAAAACCACCTTATAAATTTCATTATGAAGATTTTATAAATGCAGCACAGGACTTGTGTAGAGTTGAGAGAATCAGGACAAGATTCACGTTTTGCCACTTGCGACTGCTCCTGAGCCTTTACCTGTCCTTATGAGTTAAAATGGGGCTTTGTGATATCTCCGTTACTCTGACTTTCAGAGTAGGCATGGGGCCCAAGTGAGATCATAGAAGGGCTTCTTAAAGTTTAAAGTACATAGCAAGTTAATGCATCATAGGCTTCCTTGTGTACAGAGAAGTATCAATAAACGACATAGGAGCCTCTTTAGAGTAAATGCCCAAAACCAGAATCTCCCAAGATTTACCAATTCTGGTTAATAAAATAAAAATTAAACACCAATTACCATGGGAGGGAAAGCAGATTAATGTGGTGGAGCTTTACCTAAATATTAATTATGAGTTGGGAGATTCCATTACAAGGCTCAGGCAGGTCATGCTTTATTGGTTCATCAATAAGGAGCTCATGCTAATGGACTGGCATAAAATATCCTCTGAGGAACAACCCTGGTTTTCTAGCCAGAGACCATAAACTCAAAATAATTTACATGGCACAAAATCCATTTCCTTCCAGTCTGTAAAACAGTAATGAGAAACACCAGGCTGGGTAGAAAAATGAGCATTTAAAAGGTCACGGATGTTTCTACCCTCCCTTTCTTCACTAGGGTCAAAGCTATGGATACCTGTCAGGCCTAGAATTCCCTAGAACGCAAAAAGTAAAAATATGTGGGTTTACACAGGGCCTTTGAGGCAGGGCCATGTGTAAATGGCACTCATGTTTGCCCACCTGTGGGTCAGTTTCACTCCCAGGTCATGTTGACTCTGACCTCCTAAGGCAGGACTTGAGCCTCGCCCTGTCACAGTAGATTCTTGTACCCTGGCCCCCTTGTGGAAGTCACTGCCACTAGCTATTTGAGGACAGCTTCCAGACTCTGCTTCCTCCCAAGTGCCCTCGATTAACATTGTCAATATACCACCACCAGGTTGGTATCTCTCAGCCCCTCTCCCTGCTGTCCAACATCCCAGCATCAATTAGTGGGGAGACATCCTCACACGTGATGAACCTGGTCCCTGGGCCCCAAGGTATCCTGATAGGGCACAGTCTTATAAGCTCTTTCAGGAATTTCTTGGGTTCTGAGCCATCTCCTCTCTTCCCTGAGTCTCAAGATAAATTCATTAGACAATGTTGGGTGACAAAACTCTCTATTGTCCTCTTCTCTCCTTTCTCCCTGCCTCTCCACATACAAATACATAAATAAATCCTCACTTTCCTTCAGCCAATAAAACCAAAGCACCTAATAGAACCATTTGCAAACCAAATATCTATAAGAATCTCCAGCCTATAACCAGAAAGAAGGATGACAGCAGCATTGGTGAGGTTGTGGGTAAACCAGAACTCTCACAGCTCTACTGTATACATAAAGTGATGCACCACCTTTGGGAAAGAGTTTGGCAGCTCCTCGAGATATTAAACATGGAGTTTACCATATGACCTCGTAATTCCACTCTAGGTGTGTACTTGAGAGAATTAAAAATAATTAAATTAAAATAATAACAAAAATAATTAAAAATCCACATAAAACTAGTACATACGTGTTATAGCAGTATTTGTCCTGATAGTCAAGCAATGAAAGCCACCCAAATGCCCATCAAATGATGGATGGATACATAAACAGGGTCTATCTAGACAACAGAATTTTATTAATCTATAAAAAGGAATGAAGCCCATACAGAAACAGGCTGCAGACATGGATAAAATTTAAATATACCTGTGCTTAGTGGAAGAAGCCAAACACAAAGGCACATATGGCCTGATTCTATTCATATGGAAATGTCAGAATGGGGTAAAATTCAGAAACAAAGTAGACCAGTAGTTGCCAGGGATTAAGGAAAAGGGAACTGGAACTGATTGCTAATAGATATGGGCATCCTTTGAAGTGAAGCGGATGTTCTAGAATTAATCATGGTTTTTTGGTTGTACAACAGTGAATATACTAGACTTTGAAAGGTTAATTTTGGTAGTATATGAATTACATCTCATTTAATTTTTTTAAAAAGATTGTATTTATTTATTCATGAGAGAGAGGCAGAGACACAGGCAATGGGAGAAGCAGGGCTCCATGCATGGAAGCGCTGACGTGGGACTCGATCCCGGGTCTTCCAGAATCAAGCCCTGGCTGAAGGCAGGCGCTAAACCGCTGAGCCACCCAGGGGTCCTCAATTTAATTTTTTTTTACGCGAGAATAGGAAAAAGAAAATCAGTGAGCTCTCCTATTTCTTCTAGTAAATCAGACGTGGTTCAACTGATACATTGAACTACACTTACTGAGGATTGGTAATTTAGAAAGCCTCTAAAAGCTGCCCTGCCCCCCTCTACTGCCCCACCTGCTTTACTGACTGCCTGAAACTCTTCTGTAGGAGCTTCTCTTGTCTAGTAGTATCTTAATACTTTCCCAGGTCTCTACTGTCGTAAGGCAAATCTCGGGAACCAATCAATCTGTGTTTCAATGAAGACAAGTGTCACAACCATACTTCCTCCCCTCACTGGGTATCAGACTATAATGGTTTGATGGAAGAGTTGCCAAAAAAAAAAATCAAACCAAACTCACACAAACACGAATCGTTCTATGTTGGACCTAAAATTCAAGATTTTTCACTCTCTGTTTCTGTATTTGAATCAGGAGACTTTGCAAAGATATGTTGGATATGCATGATGGCACTTATGTAATGTAGAAAAATTCAATGATAGATAGTAGCAGGATGTAGTCATTTAGTTGATTTAATACTTACTTTGAGAGAAAGCCCAGAGACCAGTCTGAAATCAGCTAGAACTGGGCATTATCATTTAAGAAAAAATAAAAAACAAAACAAAACATGGTTTTTTGAAGCCAAAACACCAAGATTTGAAGTCTAGTTCGATCATATGACTTCAAGCAAGCTTTATAAACTTTTTGGCCTTGACCTCCTCACCTGTATTATGGGGATACTAGTAGTACCTACCTCGTAGTAGAATTACAGAAATGAATTAAGTTACTACACGTAGAGCTTTAGAACCCTGCCTAACATATACTAAGCACTCAGTAAAACTTAGCTTGTTGCTATTTCTGAAAATGGCTGGAGAACAGCCCTGCCCTTTGCAGCAGGCTTTCTATAGAAGATTAGTGGGGAAAGTCTGAGAGGACTGACACTGAGGTAATTAGGTGAGTCTGCTCGCCTGCCACATCCCCTCTATTTCCCCTGAAGCCTGTTTTTTTTTTTTTTTAAGATTTTATTTATTTATTCATGTGAGATACACAGAGGAGAGAGAGAGACAGAGATATAGGCAGAGGGAGAAGCAGGCTCCTTGCAGGGAACCCCATGCAATACACAATCCCTGAACCCGGGACCATGCCCTGAGCCAAAGGCCGCTCAACCGCTGAGCCACCCAGGCGTCCCCCCCCTGAAGCCTGTTTTAGGCAGGCCCCCAAATCAAGCAGAGGCAAGTGGCTCTTGGAATGTGGCATGTCCTGAGCCACTCAGGACTGCATTAATAAATTCCAAAAGAGGGTTAGAAATGGTGACTCCAGGGCCTGACTGTCCCTAATCCAGCCTAAGCTAGATGCTTTGTCCCCCCACATGACAAGCAGACGGAGAACTGCAAAGAACATTCTGAACTCTATTTCACTTCCTCCTTTATAAACAGAACAACCAGATCTGAGCACTATTTTTAGTATTTTTAGCCAGTTGACAGAACAGGACACTCTAAATGGCAATTTGAAAATAACTTTCCCATCTCTCGACCCATCACCTTATATCAAATTGCCAATTTCTCCATGTACTTACCACTATTTGCAGTTATCTTGCTCATGTTCTTATTTGCTATAATGTAGAATTGTTTGTAGTATGGAATGAGGCTTCCAGGAGGGCATGGTTCTTATCTGTCTTTCTTGCCTCTGCTGTATCCTCAGCATCTGGAACAGCGCCTGGCACAAAGTAGGCATTGAATGAATAGTTCTGGAATAAATGAGTGGTGCTCACCCCGGGACTCAGCATAGTGCGTCTGTTCTAGACAAGCCTCTACCCGTGATGACCTCTCAGCCTCCACTCTCACTTCCTGGGGAAACCTGCCCATGCCCTTCCTGTCAGCACCTACTTCCTGGGTCTCCTACACAATGGGGGGCAGGCTGGAGGGCCTCTCAGTCTGACATCACCTCATGATATCATCGCTGATTGGACCTGAGGTGGACTCCTTCTCTAACTAAGACATTCATCATTTCTTTCTTGGAAATTTGGGTTTGGCCCTCAGAGTCTCTTGCTAATAAGAGAGGCTGGAGTGTTCTGGTCTCAAGTATGATCAAAGCAGAAGGAGCCAGTATGCAGTAAAGAGCATAAAACTACCTGCAGAGAGGAAGTGAGGAGATGAGAGAGGATGGCAGTAGAGAGAGAAAGAGATGGAGTCCAGGCAGGTGGACTGGCCGATCCAAGTGTGCTGATTTTTCAGCACTCACCGAGTCCTTGAAGACTGGCCATACTTCCTTGATGAGAACCTTGGTTATAGGGCAGCCAGGTGGCTCAGGGGTTTAGCGCTGCCTTCAGCCAGGGTGTGATCCTGGAGACCAGCATCAAGTCCCATGTTGGGC
>NW_023330902.1:0-56809 GCF_011100685.1 Canis lupus familiaris
GCTTTGTGGGATTTTGAAATGCATAATTTTTGCTTACGATCCTTTTTTTTTCTTTTTTGCTTACGATCTTTAAATTTTGTACATTAACCCCAAAACACAACCAGAAAAATGGCACAATTGCCAAATCTACTTTTAAATTTCTAAGAATTTATGTAAGACCTTTAGATGTTTGTTTAGAAATTATGTGGTATGTTTAAAATTTGTGTCTGAGAATAAATATTTTAAAATATGCATTTTAGGCTTGAAGTTGAAAATGCCGAGTTAAAAGTTACAGTCAAGGAGCAAGCAGGCCAAATTGAACAGCTTCAGAAAGACCTGTTAAGTTCAAGTTCGGTAAGTCAGTCTCTTAATTTCTGTCCTAAGGAGAAGGAATTTTTATATCTCTAGTAGTAGTGTATAAGAACATTTTGGATAATATGAAAATTCTCACTCATAAAAATATTTATTATATTCATATGGTTGCTATTTAACTACTCTTGGTATAATTCCTCTTTATAGATAAAGTTGACTGAATGCATAAATTAATCATTTTTGTAGTAAGATTTTAATAAAAAGGATTGTGATAGCCTAAGCAAAACAGTATTTTATATATATATATATCACATTTTGTTTATCTGTCAGTGATCATTTGGGTTTTTCTACCTCTTAGCTATTGTTGGTAATGCTGCTATGAATATTGGTATACTAATGTCTGAGTCCCTGCTAATATTTTTCAATATGTTTAAAATTCCCCAAACTTTGAGTAATAATTTGATCTTGAATGCTGACTTTCTCTTGTAATCTCAACCCTTCACTGAGATTTTGAGAATGAATTACTTTACTAATAATTTGTGGTGATTTGTAATTACAAATTGGTAGTGTGTTGCCTTCATTAAGAATGACTACGAGGGGGATCCCTGGGTGGCTCAGTGGTTTGGTGCCTGCCCTGGGCCCAGGGCATGATCCTGTAGTCCCCGGATTGAGTCCCACATGGGGCTCCCTGCATGGAGCCTCCTCCTCTGCATGTGTCTCTGCCTCTGTGTGTGTGTGTGTGTGTGTGTGAGTGTGTTTGTGTGTGTCTCATAAATAAATAAATAGAATCTTAGAAAAAAGCAGAATGACTACTAGGTAATTATGCAAACATTTTTCTCAAAGGGATGTAGTTTTCTCCTTGTTGGATTTTGTAAAGGAAAAGAGATGCCAGTGAAAAAGTAGAAATGACTGCTCAGTCAGGGCCTTAGAGAGTAACCTAGTGCTCCTAGCATTCATTGCAAGTTCAGAAACGAATGTTTTTCTATTACCTTGAGTTAATCATACTTTCAGAGATTTAACAGTCCAATCTCAGAAAAGATTAATGTGCAATCCAGGACTCCAGTTTATTGATAGGTAGTGAAAACTATATAACCATTTATAAGCAGTACAGGATTATCGTGCCATTCATACCGTCCTTTGTAGGAGTGGCTACCAATGATTTAAGATGAGAAGATTGCTTTGGGACTTCTAAGTTGGAACTATGAGGTAGATGGACCTACAACTAGTTTCTTTCAGTGACATAAGTTAGGTACATGCAAATTTCATTAAACAATCATACCTATCAGGGGAACTAGCACATTCTGTTGACTGGTCCTTTCTGTGGCCAAAGAAACATCGAAAAAAACTTTTTTTCCTGACTTCATAAAAACTGCTCAAGTTGCTTTACTGTACTTTTCATGCAGTTAACTTGACAAGGAGTCTTATCTCTGACTGAGAGTGCCATGAGTTGTCCCCCTACAATATCACACAGGAATCTATTAGGAAGCCACCACATATTACAGAGTTTGTAAGAATATCCATAGATAATTCTGCATATTCCTATAGAAATGAATTAGGGTTATGGTATAAAATGATTAGCCACTTTAAGCTTACCCTATAAAATAAAAACTTAAATAGCTTTCCAGCAACTTAGTTCATAGCCCTAATTTCTCTAGAAGGTTCTCACCTCATGAATCCCCAGGACAGAGACTACATCTGTGTTAAGATATTTCATGGACACCATTTTGAGGTGAAGAAATATGGATTGGGAAGAAGAGTTAGCTCTAGCTGACTTAAGCCTCTGAAGAAAATAGTCAAGTATGTGTCTGAAAAGAACTTAGAAGAAGACTTCCGTAAGTTCACGTCTCTATGGAATAGGAAAGTATTCAAAAGGAAACAAAGGCAAACCGTTCATAATCCAACCCTTGGGAAGAACTTTTGCATTATAAAAGAAAAGCAAGACAAAGTACAATGGTCAGCATCCTGAGGGTAAAGGTGCCCCCCCCAGATTAAAAAATAATACACTGGGATCCCTGGGTGGCACAGCGGTTTGGCACCTGCCTTTGGCCCAGGGCGCGATCCTGGAGACCCGGGATCGAATCCCACGTCGGGCTCCCGGTGCATGGAGCCTGCTTCTCCCTCTGCCTGTGTCTCTGCCTCTCTGTGTGTGTGTGTGTGTGTGTGTGTGTGTGACTATCATAAATAAATTTTAAAAAATTAAAAAAAAATACACTCGGGATGCCTGGGTGTCTCTCTCATTAAGCGTCTGCCTTCAGCTCAGGGCATGATCCTGGAGTCCTGGGATGGAGTCCTCCATGGGGCTCCCTGCATGGAGCCTGCTTCTCTCTCTACCTGTCTCTTTGCCTCTCTCTCTCTCTCTCTCTCTGCCTCTCTCTCCCTGCCCCCCCGCCCTCTCCCTCCGTACCTCTCATGAATAAATAAATGAATAAATAAAATCTTTAAAAAATAACTCAAAGTAATCCCAAAAAGAGTCAAGATAAAATGTACAAGATTAACTGTGTGAGGTGCCTGTGTGGCTCAGTGGGTTAAACATCTACCTTAGGCTCAGGTCATCACCTCAAGGTCCCAGAATCGAGTCCTGTATACATCAGGCTCCCTCTGCAGCAGGGAGTCTGCTTCTCACTCTGTATCTGCTCCTCTCCCCATTCATGCTCTCTCTCTCTCAAATATAAATTAAAAAAATATATAAAAATAACAGATTAGCTAACTAGAAAGGTAATGCACATCAGGTAACAGGTATTGAATGTGTGGTTGAAAATATTGTCTATGAGGAACTAGAAGGAAGATGGAAGCATACACATGACCTCAGTAAATGGGTCAAGGCTGAAAGTATAGAATAGAGCATCTGGTTTTGAAGCCTTGGGATTTGGAGAACTCTGAGAGGATGTGAAAAAGAGGAATAGCAAGGGTCCAAGGACTGAATGTCAGCGTTTGCTGTCATTTAGAAATGAAATGGGATTAGAAGAGCAGAGGGAAGATGTGGCATTGTTTTCAGCTGCTGCTGAGAAGTAAAGCAGGATCAGGACTTGTAAAAACAGATCCTTGATGATTGTCAAAACTTTTTAGTGGAATTCCAGGATTGAAAGTCAGATTTTAGTGTAAAAGACGTGATGAAAAGATGAATCTGTGGCTGAGATGACACATTAAAGAATGTTCGAGTCCAGTGAAAGGGGAAAAGCAAGATGATCGAAAATGCTGCAAGAGTAAGGAAACGTTTTTATAGAATATTGGGAAGCCTTGAATTTTATTTAGAGAGAAAAGTGGTCAACAGAAAAGAAGAAATTGAAATCTTGCAGAGAAATGTTTGAAATGCTTGCAGAGAAGGAGAGTATCTCATCCTAAAGTCAGATGATCATCAAAATTATAATGGGGACAGTATGGGAATTTTTCAGAGACTGTATCTTAAGCTGTGATCTCACAAAACCCAGAGTATCTTAAGACATTGGTGAAACTGCTTCTAGGACATCTCTAGAAACTCAGATGTAAGTATAGCCACCTTAAAGATTTTTTCATTAATGTGGATTAAAAACCTCTGTATTTCCCAAGTAAATTTTGGCAATTTAAATTCTAGAAACAAAAATGATGAAAATATAAACTCAGTTGAAGCTGTTTTAACAAACATCCTTATTTTTGAGATTTCTTTTCATTGACATTTGGTTCATAACCTACATTTTATATGTATTTTATAAACCTGTCTAAACACATATTACTCATGGATTCATGAGAAATAGCATTTTATAAAAGAAGAAGGAGTCTCTTGATTTTTGAAACTAATGTTCTTAAAAAATTGTTTCCAAAGTGTGGTGATGAAAAGGAAAACCTAAAGAAATGTATGGAGTTAAAACAGCCTTTGCAGTTCAGGTTGGATCAAGAAGTGAAGAAAAATGAGGAATTGGAAAAAGAGAATACTGGGTAAGACTAATATTTCACATCACTTTAACCATTAATTAACTAATTTATCTGTAATTGTAGTTTATAAAAACCTAAATAGAAATTCTTGCCAAAATACTACATTTACTCTTCCGTGATTCCTTAAATAATAACAACAATGCCTTTGACATATATTGTCAACTGCGCTTTTCATTGTCCACCGTGAATTTTTTCTGCAAGATATCTTTGTTCTTAGGTAATCTTTCCTTTTAATAGTGTTCTTTTCTTAGAGCAGATATCCTAATCTCTAAAAACTTAACTGTGTCATATAACAACATCAAAAGTTATCTTGGATTTGCTTGTATTTCTTTTTATTTTATATTATTTATTTGAATTCAAATTAATTAACTTATAGTGTAATATTAGTTTCAGAGGTAGAGTTCAGTGATTCATCAGTCTTATGTAACACCCAGTGCTCATGCCATCACGTGCCCTCCTTAATCCCCATCAGGCAGTTACCCCATCGCCCCCAATCCCTTCCCCTCCAGCAACCCACAGTTTGTTTTCTAGTATTGAGTGACTTATGGTTTGTGTCTCTTTCTGATTTCATCTTGTTTTACTTTTCCTTCCCTTCCCCTATGCCCGGAGCCAAAGGCCTACTCTCAGCCACTGAGCCACCCAGGGGTCCCAAGATTTCATTATTTATTGGCTGAGTAATATTCTGTTCTCTCTCTCCCTCCCTCCTCTCTCTCTCTCTCTGTCCAATAAATAAATAAATATGATTATTTATTTATATCACACTTCTTTATACATACCTCTTTCAAAGAACATCGGATCTCCTAGTTTGGCTATTGTGGATATTTACTGGTATAAACATATGGGTGCAGGTGCCCCTTTGGATCCTGACCAAAGTGATCTTTGGGATTCATACCTTCTAGTGCAATTGCTGGGTTTTACATAGGTAGCTCCTTTTTCAACTCTTTGAGGAACCTCTGGTACTGATTTCCAGAGTGGCTGCACCAGGTTGCATTCCCACCAACATCGTAAGAGGATCCCCCTTTCTCTGCATTCCTGCCAACATCTGTCATTTCCAGACTTGCTAATTTTGGACATTATGAAAGGTGTGAGGGGGAAACTCACCATGGTTTTGAATTTGTATTTCTCTGGTGCCAACTGATGTTGAGCATGTTTCATGTGTCTGTTGGCCATATGTATGTCTTCTTTGGAGACATGTCCTTTCATTTCTTGCCCATTTTCTTCATTGGGTTATCTTTCTTTGGGTGTTGACTTTGATTAGCTCTTTATAGACTTTGCATACCAGCCTTTTATCTGATAAGGCATTGCAAACACCTTCTGCCATTCTGGTCAGTTGTCTTTTGGTTTTGTCAACTGTTTTCCTCTTGCGTAAAAGCTTTTTATCTTGATGAAGTCTCAGTAGGTCATTTTGGCGTCTGGTGACATGTCTAGCAAGAAGTTGCTGCAGCCAAGGCACAGGAGTTGCTGGCTGTGTTCTCCTCTAGGATTTTATAATGGATTCCTATCTTACATTTGGGTGTTTTCATTCCATTTTGACTCTATTTTGTGTATGGTGTAAGAAAATGGTATAGTTTTATTCTTCTACATGTGGTGGTCTGATTTTCCCACACATTTGTTGAAGAGACTGCTTTGTCTTCCATTGGATTTTTCTTTCCAGTATTGTTGAAGAGGAGTGGACCATAGAGTTGAGAGGTCCACTTCTGGATTTACTCTCTGGGCCATTGATGAACATGTCCCGCTTTGTGCCAGGACCCATACTGTCCTGTTGATCACAGCTTTGCAATGGAGCTTAAAGGCTGCTTCTAATGCCACCAGCTTTGGCTACGTTTTTCAACATACCTTTGGCTAGTCGGGGTCTTCTAAGGTTCCAAAGAAAATTTTAGTATTATTTACTCCAGCTGTATGCAAGAGTTGGGGGCAAGCCCAGGTAGCTCAGCGGTATAGCTCTGCCTTCAATCCAGGGTGGATCCTGGAGACCCAGGAATCGAGTGCCACGTTGGGCTCCCTGCATGGAGCCTGCTTCTCCCTCTACCTGTGTCTCTGCTCTCTCTCTCTCTCTCTCTCTCTCTCTTGGTGTGTGTGTCTATGAATAATAATAAAAAAATCTTAAAAAAAAAGTTGGTAGTATTTTGATAGAGATTGCATTGAATGTAGAGATGGCTCGAGCTTGCATAGACATTTAACATATTTTGTTCTTCCAATCCATGAACATGGAATGATTTCAGTTCTTTATGATTTCTCAATTCTTTCCAGATGTCCTGTCTTCTTCAGAGTACAGATCCTTGTCTCTTTGGGTGGGTTTATTCCAAGGTATCTTATGGTGTTTAGTGCAATGGTAAATGGAATTGACTCCTCCAGTTTCTCTTTCTTCCATCTCATTGTTAGTGGATAGAAATGCAACTGATTTCTGTGCATGGATTTACCTATCCTGCTGCTTTGCTGAATTCAGGAAAGGGTCCTAAACAATGTTGGCGTAGAGTCTTTTGGGTTTTCCACATAGGATATCATGGTCCTCTGAGAAAAGTGAGAGTTTTGAGTTATTTTCTGATTCAGACGCCTTTTTATTTCTTTTTTGTTGTCTAAATGCTGAGGCTATGTCGAACAACACTGGTTGTCCAGAGAGTGGACCTCCCTGTTGTGTTCCTGACCTTAGCGGGCAAAGCTCTCAGTTTTTTCCCCATTAAGAATAGCATCGGGTTGTGGGCTTTCGTAGATGGCTTTTATGATATTGAGATATGCTCCCCTCCTCCCTGCACTGTGAAGAGTATTGATCCGGAAAGGGTGCTGCACTTTGTCAACTGCTTTTTCTGCATCTCTTGAGAGGATCCTATGGTTCTTATCCTTTCTTTTATTTCTGTAGTGTATCACATTGATTCATCTGCAGATGTCGAATCACCCTTGCAGCCCCAGCATAAAACCCACTTGGACATGGTGAATCATCCTTTAATGTACTGTTGAATCCTCCCAGCCAGTGTCTTGTTGAGAATTTGGCAATCCGTGTTCATCAGGGATATTGGAGTGTAATTCTCCTTTTGGGTGGGGTCTTGCTCTGGTTTGCGATCAGAGTAATGTTGGCCTCACAGAGAACACTGGAAGGTTTCCCTTCCATTACTAATTTTTATAAACAGCTCCGAAGAATAGATTAATTCTTCCTGGAATGTGTGGTAGAATTCTCCTGGAAGCCTCCTGGTCCTGGACTCTTGGTTGTTGGCAGATATTTGATGACTGCTCCCCATTTCCTTGCTGGTTATGGGTCTGTTCAGGTTTCCTGTGTCTTCCTGTTTCAGTTTTGATAGGAAGGGATCCATTTCTTCCAGATTGCTTACTTTGTTGGCATTAGTTGCTCAGAATGTGTTCTTATAGTTGTCTATATTTCTCTGGTGCTGGTCGTGATCTGTCTTCTTTCATTCACGATCTTATTTCTTTGGGTCCGTTCTCTTTTTGATATGTCTGTCCAGGGGTTTATTGATCTTATTCTGTCAAAGAACCAGCTCCTGATTTCATTGATGTGTTCTACTGTTCCTTTGGTTTCTATTTCATTGATTTCTGCTCTGATCTTTATGAATTCTCTTCTCCTGCTGGTTTTAGGTTTTAATCTTCTGTTCTTTTCCAGCTCCTTTAGGTGTAAGGGTTAGCTTGTGTACTTAGGGACCTTTCTCATTTCTTGAGAAAGGACTTGTATTGCTATATACTTCCTTCTTAGGATGACCTTTGCTACATCCAGATGTTTTGAGGCAGTTGCGTTTCCATTTTTGTTTGTTTCTATGAGGTTTTTAAACTGTGCTTTTATTCCCTGGCTTGATTCTTTAACCTCCGTGTATTTGAATTCTTTCCAAATTTCCTCTTGTGATCAAGTTTCAGTTTCAAAGCATTGTGGTCTGAAAGTATGCAGGGAATGATCCCAATCTTTTGGTATCAGTTGAGACCTCATTTATGACCCAGTACGTGATCTAGTATGGAACATGTTCCATGTGCACCCGAGAGAGAATGTGTATTCTGTTGCTGTAGGATGGAATGCTCTGAAGTTATCTGTGAAGTCCATTTTGTGCAGTGTGTCATTCAAAGCCCTTGTGCCCTTGTGGATCTTCTGCTTAGATGATCTGGCCGTTACAGTGAGTGGTGTGTTAAAGTGCCTACTATATTGTATGACTATCAATGTGTTCCTTTAATTTTGATATTAATTGGTTCATAAGGGGGTCTGGGTGGCTCAGTCGGTTTAAGCCCTTGCCTTTGGTCAGGTCATGTTCTCAGGGTCCTGGGATGAAGCCCTCATCAGGCTCCCTGTTCAGTGGGGAGTCTGCTTCTCCCTCTCCTGCTGCCCATGCTTCTGTTCTCTCTCTGTGTCAAATAAATAAATAAATGAAATCTTAACAGAAAATCGGTTTATATAGTTGGCTGCTCCTACTTTAGAGGCATTAAAACTTATAATTGTTCAATTTTCTCTTTGGATATAGACCATTTAATTATGGCATAGGTGTCTTTCTTCATCTCTTAATGCAGTCTTTGGTTTAAAATACAACTTGTCTGATATCAAGATTGCCACCTCAGTTTTTTTTTAATGTCCTTTAATATGATAAAATGGTTTTCCACCCCCTCACCTTCAATCTGGGGTTTTCTTTGTGTCTAAAAATGAGTCTCTTACAGATAGCATATCAATGGGTCTTGCTTTTTTTTTTTTTTTTTAATCCACTGGGATACCCTCTGTGTTTTGGTTGGGCATTTGGCTTGTTTACATTCAGAGTAACGATTGAAAGATATGGATGTAGTGCCATTGTATTACGTGTCAAGTCTGTGTTTTGGTGTACTGTGTCTGTTCCTTTCTGGTCTGTGTGTATTTGGCTCTCGTTTTCTTAAAGGTTCCCCTTGCAGGGCTGTTTTAGGATCACAAATTCTTTTAGTTTCTGTTTGTGCTGGAAGCTTTTATCTCCCCTTGTATTTTGAATGAGAGCCTTGCTGGATAAAATTCTTAGCTGTAGATTCTTCTCATTGAGCACCCTGAGTATATCATGCCAGCTCTCATCTGGCCTGCTATCGCTTTGGATAGATCCGCTGCCAGTTGAATATTTCTCTCCTTCTAGTTCGGGCCTCATGTTCCAAGCTGCTTTCAGGATTTTCTCTTTGGGTCTGAAATTTGCAAGCTTTGCTTGGAGATATTGACCTATTTTTATTGATTTTGAGGAAGGTTCTCTGTGCCTCCTGGCACTTGAGTGCCTGTTTCTTTCCCAAGATGAGGGAAGATCTCTGCCTATAATTTGCTCAAAATTATGCCTTCTGCCCCCTCCTTCCCCTCTTTTTCTTGGGATCCCCATTATTATAACATTGTTTTGCTGTGTGGTACGAATCATCTCTCAAATTCTCCTGTCATAGTCCAGTGGTTGTTTCTCTTGTTTTTCCTCAGCTTCTTTATTCTCCATTGTTTTGTCTTCTATATCACTACTTCTCTGTGAAGCCTCATTTATCCTAGCAGTTAGAACCTTCATTTTTGATTGCATCTCACTAAGATTAGCCTTTTTTATCTCAACTTGATTAGATATCAGTTGTTTTATTTCTCCAGAAAGGCATTCTCTAGTGTCCTCTGTGTTTCTTTTAAGCCCAGCTATTATCTTGATGGTCATTATTCTGAACTCTCGCTCCAGCCTCTTCCTTCTATCCATGCTGATTAGGTTCCAGGCAGTCAGTACTACCTCTTGTTCTCTTTGTGGCGGTGAGTTTTTCCATCTTGTCATTCTGTCCAGAGAAGAAGAGATGAGTGAGAGAACAGAATAGAAAAATATCAAGAATGACCCCAGATAAATACATGCTAAACAAATCAGAAGAGACCCGAAGCCAATTTAAAAGGTTAACAAAGGAGAGATATAGAATTAGAGAGATCAAGAGAGCAGAGCAGTACAAACACCGATACTATGTGAATTTTGGTCTTTTTGTTAGGAAATTGCATCCCCAAATGGTTAAGAGGAAACCTTGTATATATACAAAAATAAAATTAAATACAAGGAAGTCTAGAATGTAAGTGTAAAAATGGAAATTAAAAGTCAAAATAAAAAGGATATTATCAGAGATCCCTGGGTGGCGCAGTGGTTTTGCGCCTGCCTTTGGCCCAGGGCGTGATCCTGGAGACCCGGGATCGAATCCCACGTCGGGCTCCTGTGGCATGGAGCCTGCTTCTCCCTCTGCCTATGTCCTCTGCCTCTCTCTCTCTGTCTTTTTTCTCTCTCTCTTTTCTCTCTCTCTCTCTCTCTCTGTGACTATCATGAATAAATTTTAAAAAAGGATATTATCACCCAGTTGAACAGAACTGAGCAATATACCATATCCTATGTCTTTTTGTTAGAGAAATATATCCCAAGGAAAAACAAGCAGGACTTACATGTATATAGAAATAAAATTAAGTACGGTGAAAGAATAGAATGTAACTCTGAAGGTGAAAGTTAACCAAGACTTGCAAAAAGTGGTCACTTTTCTATTTGTAGAAATGCTGCAATTCTTTCCTTAGATCTCTGGTTGATTTCACAGGTGTTCAGAATGATTTGAAAGCTCTCTGGCTGAATTTCTGGGATCAGACAAAACTATGTTCTCCTCTTGCTCTGCCATCTCTGACTCAGTGGCTTACATTTTCTTCCTGCGTTTTCTAGTTATAAAATATGTCATTCATACAAAAATACATGTCTGACTTCATGAAGAATAAAAATGAGCAACTTCACTACTCAGATTTTTAAAAAAAGTCTTTCCGATGTCTCTGAAGCTCCCACCTGGCTTCCTTTCTGCTTATTTGCTGAGTATTTAAGTTTTGCTCTGATCCGCCAAAACTTTTTCTGTCATTCAACTTTGTTTCTCTGCATTGTTTGGCATCCTTCACTTTCCTAAGAATGTACTAGCCAAGGTATTAGATTTTTGTTTAAAACAGTCTCATTAGGCCATCATCATACATTCTCTCTCTGCTGATTTCCTTTCTTCTAAAGCTCTGCCTCTTCCTTCTTCCTCTGAATTCAAACTTTATAAATATTTTTCTTTTCCTGTTTCTCTTTCTGTTTTGAATGATTCCTCCTTTGATGTTTTTTGTCTGTATTTTCTTTCCTTCTTTTAGACTGGGGTAGGTGGGTACCAAAATGTATTTTTGTGTCTTTATAAAACATTAATAGATGAGGATGCTTTTCTTCCTCACCGTGGATTACTAGCCTCTACTACCTAATAATAGATTAATTTTTATATTCACATACTGAAAATAGATATTAATAATAACTTACAAGAACTCTTAATATAGTTACCCTGTTAACCCTTCAACTGCCATATGTGTCATAAAAATCTTTTCCATATTTTTTTACTTAGCAATGTAATTTAGTTGGTATTCTCTCAAACAATGAGAGATTGGAACAAATGAGATATCATAAGTATAGATTTGTTTATGTGATAGAACCTATTATCTATTTAAATAAGTATTAAATATTTCTTCTTTAAAGGACCTGACTTACTCATTCTATACCTTCTGCAGGCTTAAGAACCACTTAATAACATGTTAAGAAGGATATTAAGTAAATATGAAAATGGAGAGCTTCCTTTCTATGGAGATTTAAAAACCAGTCAAACGGAAATGGAAATTCAGATTAATATGCTAAGACAGAAGGTAATTTTTAATTAGTTTTGGGACTCTAAAATCATTGGGAAATAAATCCCTCTGTGCTTTGAGCAGTAAAATACAGATTTTCCTAGTAATCTTACATACTTGATATATATTTTTGGTAATAACTTTATTGAGATATAATGAACATAAGATGCATATTCAAAGACTACCACAATCCATTTAGAACATTTTGTCACCGTAAAAATAAACCCTATTGCCCTTTAACTGGCACCTCATGCTAGTTTCCCCCCTCCCTATTCTTCTTAGCCATAGGTAGTCACCGTTCTAGTCTCTGTCTATCGATTTGCCTGCTGATTTTGGACAGGTCATCTCAATGGAATCACCAAATATTTGATCCTTTGTGACTGCCTTCTTTGGTTTAGCATGTTTTTAGATTTATTTTGTGGCCATGTGTCAGAACTTTATTATTTTTTTATTTCTGAATACTCTCCCACCATATGGACAGCCCACATTTTATTTATGTATTTATCATTTGGTGGACGTTTGAGCTGTTACACTTTTTGGCTGTTGTTAATAATGCTGTTGTGAATACGCATGTACAAGCTTTTGCATGAACATTTCACTTCTCTTGGGTATATACTTATAAATGGAATGTTAGTTCATATGTTAAAGGACCTTTAACATTTTTGTTTAAAACCTTTTGAGGAACTGCCAGACTATTTTCCAAACTGGCTGCACCATTTTACATTTATGTCACCAGTGTTCGAGGATTCTCATTTTCCCTGATTCTTGTCAATGTTTGTCATTATCTGTTGTTTTTGTTATAGCTATCCTATTGGGTGTAAAATGACACGTTGTAGGGGTATTTTCATTTGTTTCAAATTTTTATTTGAATTCTCGTTAGTTGACATATCATGTAATCTTGGTGTCAGGAGTAGAATTTAGTGATTCCTCACTTAAATACCCAGTGCTCATCAGTACAAGTGCCTTCCTTAATACCCATCACTCATCTAGCCCCCCCTGCCCACCTCGACAGCAACATTTAGTTTATTCTCTATGGTTGAGAGTCTCTTATGGTTTGCCTCTCTTTCTCTCCTTTTTTCCACCTTCCCCTAATGTTCATCTGTTGTTTGGTTTTTTTTTTTTTTCTTAATTCCACATAGGAGTGGAAATCATATGGTATTTGTCTTTCTCTGACTTATTTCACTTAGCATAATACACTTGTTGAGTTCCATCTGTCTTGTGGTTTTAATTTGCATATTTCTTAGAACTAGTGAGGTTGAGCATCTCACCTTTATATGTGGTCATTATTCATTTCTATATCTTGCTTAAAGAACTAATCATTTATTTTGCCCATTTTTATATTGGACTGTCTTTTCATTATTGTAAGAGTTCTATCTATATCCTAACTACAGACCCCTTATCAGGGATATGATTTTCAAATATTTTATTCATCACCTTGCCTTTTCACTTTTGCTTGATGGTTACATTTGAAGCATAGAAGCTTTTATTTTTTAGATTTTGATGAAATCCTTAATCTGTTTCTGTCTTTTGATGCCATATTTAAGAAACTGTTGCCAAATGCAATCACGAACATACACATCTGTTTTTTTCTATGAGTTTTATAATTTTAGCTCTTAATATTTCATGTTAAGTTTGTACATATGTTGTGAGGTAGAGGTCTAATTTTATTACTTTGTGTGTGGATATCCATTTGTCTCAGTACCATTTGTTAAAAAGACTATTCTTATTCCATTTTAGTGTCTCGACACCCTTGTTGAAAATCAATCCACCATAATTTGAGAGTTTATTTTTAGATTCTCAATTCTAATACATTGACCTATATGTCTATCCTTAGGCCACTACCAAATCAAATTTTATGAGAATTCTTTCCTAGTCCTCTTGCAAATTACCACTCATTTATATTACAATTATGTAATAAGTCAATGTAGTAGAACCTAACTTTACTCCTGTAGAGACTTATACTTTTTGAAGGAGCCTTTTGCCAGCTTATGTCTTGCTGACTACCTGACCCAATGAGAAGCCAGGCTCAAAAAGATAGAGTCCCGTTTCTCTTCTCCAGTAATACCTGTAGTTTCTCACTCAGTGCCTCCCGCATCCATTTCCATCGTCTTGGTTGCAGGATCCACTGTCTACTATGTATTTCGTTGTGTTTTATTAACTTGTTATAATGCATAGACTCACCCATAGATTTCACCATCTAGGATATAAAGGATTAACTCTGGGTTATCAGCCTTCCTGTTCGGAAGTCTTGCTAATCCATCATCTTAAAGTTCACAATTAGATACTCTTTTGACCTGGTTCTTGTGCATACAAGACTGGCGCCGATCCCGTTCTTGGCACAGATCCTACATTCTTGGAAAACAGAGTTGCCTGTATCCATCTTCTTTTACTGAAATAGAAAGATATGCATAGCTGTACTTTGATAGGGTCAATACATAATTAATAGAATAAACATTTCATTACATTATGTCAAGAATACACCTGTAAAAATATCTTGTTGCATTTAATTGAATTATCAGGGAAGCCCGGGTCCTCAGTGGTTTAGCACTGCCTTCAGCCCAGGGCGTGATCCTGGAGACCCAGGATTGAGTCCCACATCAGGCTCCTTTCATGGAGCCTACTTCTCTTGCTGCCTGTGTCTCTGCCTCTGTCTCTCTGTGTGTGTCTCTCATGAATAAATAAATTAAATATTTTTAAAAACAATTAAATTATCAGAGACAAATAGTAGGCGAGCAATTTGAATCACAAAAAAATTTCAAAGTGAACCTATATGATATGGAGAAGCATTCTAGTACGATATAAAGATGAGATAGTCTTACTACCTCCCCTGAAAAATAAGCTTGCAGTAAGATAAGGAGAAATTATATTTAATTTAAGTGTGCCAAAGGACAATACATTTGTTTCGCTAATGAAAAGATTAGAAATTATTCCATAACGTTCTCCTTATGTCATCACTGATGAAGGGAGAATGAAGATTATTGATTTAAAAGCACTCAATGCTGCCTCTTTCTTTTAGAATTGCAGTTACTTGAATTCAGATAAAAGGTTCCGTTTTGCTTATTAAACTTTTACTAGTTGTTCAGCCGTTATACTTCAAATCACATGTCTCTCTGCTTGCCAGTCGTTTTTCTCCCCTAACATGAGGGGAAATTTAAAAGAGGAGTTCTTGTCTAGTTTTAATAATTTGTAATTGAAGGGATTCTTTAGAAAAAATGTCTTAGAGAAAGGAAGATGGTGGCAGGGTAGGAGGAGCCTAGACTCACCTCATCCCACTAATACAACTAGATACCTATCAACTCATCCTACATACCCCAGAAATCTACCTGAATACTGACAGAACAAAGGTCACAACTAAAGAGAGAGAAGAGGCCACTTTAAAGAAAGTCGGAAGTACAGAGATATAGTTTAGAAGAGAAAGAGATCCTATCTGCAGCAGATGGGAGGGAGTAGTGGTCCCAGCGAAGGGCAGGAGAGAACACCTGGGAATGCACGTAGCCACTGGCTTGGAAAAGGAGAGTGGCTGAATTTCCTGAGTTCTTGCAACTATGGAGGGATTAAAGCCTGGAATTTTAAAGGTTATTGGGCTTGGCTACGGTAGAAGGTGTAGGGCACTATACTTGGAGAGAGGCACACAGAACGGAAGCAGCTGGCTGGTGCCATTTCCCTCCCCTGGCCCTGAGCACAAACACAGAGCCACCTGTGGGAATCAGTGCCACTCTGACACCAGCTGCCTAACTTGCTTACACCAGCCACCACCCGTTTGCACTCCAGGGGAACTGCCCTTTTGAATCATGCTTGCCTCAGTTCCAGCACAGCAAGCCCTTCCCCCAGAAGACCAGTACAAACCCCTGCGGACACCATGTGTCCCGACCAGAGTTTTGCAGGGTCTCAGTTCCAGTGGACTGTGACAGGTCTCATTTCGCAAGCTAGTTCAAACCCGCTAGATTCAGGCCAAGTACCAAACACTGCCCACAGCAGATACTGAGAAGCCTATCTCTCAGATGACTGGCCTGAGGGATAGAGGAGCCAGAACCCAGTAGCAGAGTGCATGCCGCACACCCTGGAGATCCCTCCCTCAAGCACCAGGCCCTGGGCACTACGGGACCATTTTCAGTGGTCCATTACTTTCAGGAACAAGTGACATAACTGGCTTTTCTAACCCAGAGAAACTGTCAGAGACCTAGACAAAATGAGAAGACAGAGGAATTTATCTCAAATGAAAGAACAGGATAATGCCACAGGGCCAGAGATCTAAGTGAGAGAGAGAGAAATAACGTGCCTGATGGAGGATTTAAAGCAGTGACCATAAGGATGTTCAGTGGACTTGAGTAAAGAATGGAAGACATCAGTGAGACCCTTACAACAGAGATAGAAGAGTTTAAAAAGAATCTGAGATGAAGAGTGCAATAAATGAAATTAGAATACAGATCTGGAATATTCTCTAGACTAGATCATACATTAGGCCACAAAACAGGCCTTAGGAAGTACAAAAAGATTGAAGTCCTACTATGCACCTTTCCTGACCACAATACTATGAAACTAGAAGTGGACTACAAAAAACCGTCTGAAAAGACCACAAATACATGGAGGTGAAATAACATCGTACTATCAATGTGTGGGCCAACCGGGAAATAAATGAAGAAATTTCAAAAGACATGGAAACAAATGAAAATGAAAACACAATTGTCCAAAACCTTTTTTTAATGTTTTTTTTAATATTTATTTATTCATTTATGATAGAGAGAGAGACAGAGGAGGAGGGAGAAGCAGGCTCCATGCCGGGAGCCCGATGCGGGACTCGATCCCGGGTCTCCAGGATCACGCCCTGGGCCAAAGGCAGGCACCAAATCGCTGCGCCACCCAGGGATCCCCCCAAAACCTTTCAGATGCAGCCAAACTGATTCTAAGAGGGAAGTATATATAGCAATACAGGCCTACCTCAAGAAGCAAAAAAAAAAAAAAAAAAATCTCAACACAAACTAACCTTACACCTAAAGAAGCTAGAAAAAGAACAACAAATGAAACCTAAAGCCAGCAGAAGGATGGAGATAATAAAAATTAGAGGAAAAATGGGGGTCCTGGGTGGCTGAGTTGGTTAACTGACCAACTCTTTGATTTTGGCTAAGGTCACGTTCTCAGGGTCCTGGGATTGAAGCCTGCTTCAGCCTCCAACCTCAGTCTACTGGTGGATTCTCTCTCTCCCTTTTCCTTTGCCCCTCCCCCCCGCCCCAATAAATAAATCTTTAAAAAAACATTAGAGTGGAAATAAATGATAAAGAAACTAAACACAAATAAAAATAGAACAGATCAACAGTAGCTGGTTCTTTGAAAAATTTAATAAAATTGATAAGGCTCTAGCCATAGTTCTCAAAAAGAAAAGGGAAAGGACCCAAATAAAATCACACATGACAGAGGAGAATAACCAACACTGCAGAAATCCAAACAATTATAAGAGAATATTATGAAAAATATATGTCAACAAATTGGACAACCTAGAAGAAATGGATAAGTTCCGAGAAACATATAAATTGCCAAAACTGAAGCAGGAAGAAAGTAGAACAGAATGCTAACCAGCCAAGAAATTGAATCACTTCATCCAAAAACTTGGAACAAACACAAGTCCAGGACCAGATGGCTTCAGAGTCCAATTCTACCAAGCATTTAAAGAAAGAGTTAGTATGCGTTCTTCTCAAACCGTCCCATAAAACAGAAGAGGAAGGAAAACTTCCAAATTCATTTGATGAGGCCAGCATTACCCTGACACCAAGACCAGATAAAGACACCACAAAGAGAATTACAGGCCAATTTTCTAGTGCAAAAATCCTTAACAAAATAGTAGCAAACTGAATCTAACAATACATTAAGAAAATCACCGCCATGATCAAATGGGATTTATTCCTGGGTTACACGGGTGATTCAGTATCTGCAAATCAATCAGTGTGATGCACCATATTAATAAAAGAAAGAAGAATCAGTCATCATTTCCATAGATGTAGGAAAAGCGTTTGATGAAGTACAATATCCATGCATGATAAAAACCCTCCACAAAGTAGGTTTAAGAGGGAACATACCTCAACATAATAAAGGGAATATATGAAAAAATGCACAGATAATGTCCTCCTAAATGGGGAAAAACCAAGAGAAAAAGTTCATGTCTGGTGTTGTTGATGGTGGCTGTTGCCTAGATTTATAGTTAGGGCAGGCAGCCAAAATGCTTACACTGGCACACCTGGACTCTCTTTGTGGCCTGAGCCTCCTCACAAGAGGAGGGGCTAAATTCCGAGTAAGCAGGCTGAGATACAGAACAGGGCAGAAGCTGTGTTGCCTTTCGTAGCCTAGCCTTGGAATACACACAACATCACATTGACCATATTCTGTTCGTTAGTAGCAAGTCACTAAGGTTAGCCCACGGTCTTTTTGTTTTGTTTAGTTTTAATGGAATACTGGAACACCTATGAACACATGAAGAACGCAATTTTTAGTGTAATTTACCCACTGGCCACAGTGTTCTATATTCCTTTCACATGAAAAATGCACTCACCTCCTCCCAGTACCTCCGACAAATCTCAGTTATCATGGCATCGGGTTCAGGATGGAGTCCAAGATCTTGCCATCTTAATCAGATGCAGCGGGGATAAGGTGCCAGGGTTATGTTGTCTAAATTTTAGTCCCTGGAGTGCAGGTTCTCTCAATAGGAATGAAGACTTGAGAATTAAAGAGAACAGTTCTCTACTATTGAAAACACAACATTCTGGTTACTTGCTAAAGACTCTTCCATTCAGAAAGAAGATGGAAGTCACACTAGACCATAGCAGGTTTGAAATGCAGCCTGATGCATGCTGTCCATTTTTCAGTCAGACTTAGTCTGAAACCATGGAAATTTTTCTCCATGGCTCTTTGCTGTCTATCCTCTCTGAGCTCTTGGTTCTGTCCAATGACCTGTGTTTGCAGTTGTGTTTTCAGCCTGCTGCCTCCCTGTGGGGACTTCTAAGACCCAAAGGCCTATTTTCAGTCCGTGCTATCTAGGTCTCTTTTAGTCCAAGCTCGCAAACAGTGGTTTTGATGCTATAATTTTCTTAACTTCTTGAGTTTTTCTGTGAGAATCAATGGATTGATTTTATGTCAGTAGAAAAGCCAGTCTCGCAGATCTTTTTGAGATAAACTTTTCAACTGGGCTCTCCTGTGAAGCTCATACTCTTAAGATCCTTAAAGAAATTTGAGGCATACCTGAAATCCTTCTGAGGTCTTAACAAAAGTTTTTATAATCTTGGCTTCATCCATAGGCCATGTTTTCCTGGATTTGCTCTTGACCCAGGATGCAATTCTTTATTTTAGCATTATTTGACATTTCAGCATATGGAAAGGCTATAAATGTGGACAAAATATTTGCACCCAGTTTGTCTGGGTCTTTCATACTGCATAGACCTTGTTTAGTTTATCTTTTGTGTCCCGTTTTACTTTCAAGTGGTTTGTGGCGCAAGTTCCTTTTCCTCTAGTGTCATTTTCTTCACTTGCCTGGAACCTTTACTGTCAGCCTCTTCAAGGGCCATCAGGTTTCCATTAACAGTCTGTTGGAAGCCCTTTTGGTTTTCATTCTTACTCTTCCCTACATCCTTTCAGTTTCTACCTACCTCTCGGTTCAAAGGAGGTTCAGGTTTAAATATTTTAATGTCAGCACCCCATGTTTAATATCAGTTTCTGTGCCAGTTATTTATTGCGGCATCATAAACCACCTGAAAACCTAGTTGCTCAAAGCAGCATTTATTTGGTTCACAAGTATTTAGTTTAGGCAAAGCCGAGTAAGGCCAACTCATTTCTTCTTCATTTGGTGTCAGCTGAGATGACTGGAAGCTGGGGACTAGAATCATCTAAAATCATGTTCATGCAAATGTTTAGCTGTTGAGGCTGGCTTTTGGCAAGGACGTTAGCTGGGTCAGTCTCAGCTGAAATGTCTACATGAAGACACACCAGGTGGTCTGGGCTTCCCACAGCAGCTAGATTCTAAGGGTTAGTTTCCCTAGAAGAAGAATGTCAATGGAAGCTATATCACATTTTTTAACCTAGCCTTAAAAAAATCACACAGCAGTTCTGCCGAATTCTATTCACTGGAAACCAATTACTAAGGTCAGCACATTTTAAGGGGTGGGATTATCATGGGAGAAGTGTCAAAAAATTTATAAAACCACCACATCCACTTACCCTGTCTTATCAATCATATCCAGAAGAAAGAAGTTCTTCCCAACTCAGAATCACTGAAACCCTGTCAGGTTTTTCAGTGGTGGTTTTTGGTGCTTAGTATGTTCCCTTGTTTTGTGGGAGTAACAGAGGATTATAAGATAATACTATTAAATTAGGCGGGTTTTTTTTTTTTTTGTCCGAAAGTATAAGTTTCATCTCACTAAATTTTTATACTGAGAGGTGTGGTTTCTTAATCCTGAGAATCATTTCTCCTGGGAATGCAATTCAAATTAATGTAAATCATTTGTAATTCAGAAAAAGGCTTGTGGCTTAGAATCAGTATTTATAGATTCAATAATTAGAGTCTTATTTTCAAGGTCTTCTCTTAGGAAGCATTTATTGGTTCAGACCTACATAAGTCAATATGATATTACTAGAACTTTTTAAAAATTAATGGGAGTATTCATTGGGACACTCGAGTGGCTCAGTGGTTTGTGTATCTGTCTTTGGTTCAGGGCATGATCCTAGGGCCTTGGGATCGAGTCCTTCATCGGGCTCCCTGTGGAGCTTGTCCCTCTGCCTATATCTCTGCCTCTCTCTATGTGTCTCATGAATAAATAATTTTTAAAAATTATGGTGTGTTAGGATAGGGGAAGGGGCCAGAGACTTTCTTTTCTTTTTTAAAATTTTATTTGAATTCAATTTGCCTATATAAGAGACTTTATACTAAGAGGTGACTTACAGTTATTTTATGGAGGAAAGATCTGAAGCAGTCATAGAAAAATACATAAAATGAAGTACAAATGTTGTGTGGCAAAGACAATGATAGCAGAGATCTTTTTTAATAACTCCTAGTGGTTTTAACACTGTTCTTAATTTTCTAAGTGCTTCAGGGTTCCACATTCTAAGACTACTACAATATAGATTATATTTTATTGCAAATGAATTTATTTTAAAATGGGAGCACCTGGCTGACTCAGTCAGTAGAGCATATGACTCTTGATCTTGACGTTATGAATTCGAGCCTACGGTTCAGTACAGAGACTTAAATATAAAATGTTTTTTAAAATGTTGGTTATAGTTTTGAGTTAAACTAATTTCATTCCATTTCCGAACTGTATTGTTCTATTCATGCAGATTGGTGATCTTAGAGCAAGATTGGAAACTGAATCTTCAAGATGTATAGACCTGGATGCAAAAAATCAAGTTCTTCAACAGGAGTTATTATCTATGAAAGCAACAGAGAGGGAATGTGAAAAACTAAAACAGATTAAAAAGAACTTGGAAGAAAAAGTAGTAAACCTCAGAAGTCATGCAGAAGTCAATGTGGTACAAGGCATTCAAGTAGAAAAGTATTATAAATGGGAGATTGACCAGAGAGTAAGATTGATTGTAGAAGAAAGATTAAAAGAAGTCAATCTATTTTTACAGGTTAGTTTATTGATCTGTGATATGCTTTCATTTATTTCATTACAAATTACACTTTGGTTATATGCATTGTGTAGGTTTCCTCTGCTTCCTTTACAGCAATCTGTTTGGTATATTTCTGGAGGCATTCGTTCCTCCCTGTAAAGATTTCAGTTTTCATCATTATTCTCACTAAATTGATCTTTCAGAATGATTTATGACCAGTATGTATGAAACAAGACTATTTTTTTGAGATTTTATTTATGTATTCAGGAGATACACAGAGAGAGGAAGAGAGAAGCAGAGACACAGGCAGAGGAAGAAGCAGGTTCCATGCCAGGATCACACCCTGGGCCGCAGGCAGGTGGTAAACCGCTGAGCCACCCAGGGATCCCCTGAAACAAGACTATTAAGAGGAAAAGAAAAAATTGTGATTTAAAACTTTTACCATGGGGAAAAAAATAAAATAAAATAAAACTTTTACCATGGAGATTCCTGGGTGGCCCAGTGGTTTTAGCACCTGCATTTGACCCAGGGCGTGATCCTAGAGTCCCAGGATCGAGTCCCACATCGGGCTCCCAGGGTGGAGCCTCCTTCTCAGCCCGTGTCTCTGCCCCTCTCTCTCTCTGGCTTTCATGAATAAATAAAATAAAATCTTTAAAAATAAATAAATTTAAAAAAATAAAACTTTTACCATGGAGTATCTAGGTGGCTCAGTTGGTTAAGCAGCAGACTCTTGATCTCAGCTCAGGTCTTGGTCTCAGGTTTGTGAAATCAAGCCCTGCATTGGGCTCCATGTTCCATTCCTAGGTTATTCTTCCTTTTTGAAGATTTCATTTATTTATTTATTTCCTTATTTATTTATTGAACATGAGCAGGGGGATTGGCAGAGGGGGAGAGACAGAGAGACAGAGAGACAGAATGAATCCTGGGTAGACTCCATACTGGGTGCGACACAGGGCTTGGCCTCAGGACCTCTGACTGAGAACATGCTCTGAGCAGAAATCAAGAAACAGGTTATTCTCAAGTTGTATTATGCACTTTTTAAAATTTTTAATTGATTCTCTTGTTCTTTGAAGTATCAGATTGCATGAGTACTAATATAAGAATGATTAAACTTTATTTTTATCATTCAGATTCAATTCAGGTGACATTGGTGATAAATATTTTACACTTCAGCTTTTTTTTACACATTTAAAATTGCTCTCTGAATCATTGAGTCCCAACTGAAGGAAAGAAATATACTATAATTACTCAAGTTTTAGCTGTTTTAAAACTGTGCTTTTAATTTGCTTTAGAGACAAGCAGCATCTCAAGAAAACTTAGAGCAGTTAAGAGCAAGTCATGATGCTTCAATAAGAAGTCAAGTGGCACTCAGAATTAAAGAGCTGGAATCTGAACTTCAATCCCAAATAAGAAATTCTCAGGAACTTAAAATAGAATTGGAAAAGTACAGGCAACTCTACCTAGAAGAATCAGAAATGCGAATGTCATTGACAAAAAAACTGAGCAAGTAAGTTAAAACAGAATCAATGAAAATAGATTTAGCTTATTGATTTGCCTCTAAAGCATAATTTTTATGGGGATGGGTTCATGAGATTAGTAGGAAGTGAAAGCCAACTGGATAGTATAATTTTGGAAAATAACGTTTGTAAGTAAACTTACCATTTTATGTTCATCCAGGATAGTTTGCCTCTCTCCTCTTTTTGTGTGTGTGTGTGGGGGGGGGTATATGATTTTACTTTTTCCCGTTAATATTTTCAGTTACTCTATCTTGTTGTCTTTACAAACTAATTGTTTAAAACTTTATAATTTAGACAGCATATTATTTTTTTAAAGTTGATATATTTTATTTAACACAATACGTCAAAAAATATCCTTTCAACTTGTGATCAATATAAAATTATTACTGAGATATTTCATATTTTTTTCATTCGAAGTCTTAAAAATCCAGCATGTATTTTACAATTATGGTATATTTCAATTAGAACACTAAATTTTCATTGGGAATACGTGTCTATATTTAAACTTCATAAAATTTATAGTGGAAAGAGCAGATTCACATACCTGCATCTTTACAACCCTACTTAAAAGGTTTTTTGTTTTGTTTTGTTTTGTTTTTTTTGGAGTTCAATTTGCCAACATGTTGCATAACAATTTGCCAACATATGACATAACAACCAGTGCTCATCCCGCCCAAGTGTCCCCCTCAGTACCCATCACCCAGTCACCCCAACCCCCTGCTCACCTCCCTTTCCACCATCCCTTGTTTGTTTCCCAGAGTTAGGTGTGTCTCGTGTTTTGTCACCGTCACTGATATTTTCACTCATTTTCTCTCCTTTCCCTTTATTCCCTTTCACTAATTTTTATATTCCCTAAATGAATGAGACCATATAATATTTGTCCTTTTCCGATTGATTTATTTCACTCAGCATAATACCCTCCCCTCCAGTTCCATCCACATCGAAGCAAATAGTGGGTATATAGACAGCATATTACTATAAAATTTTTTGTCAGAATTACCCTAAATAGAAATATTAATGAGTTCATTTTTGGAAGATTACACCTTTAACCCAAAAGATCAAGTGCCAATACTATACAGGTTGGTAAATTAACTTTCTTGATTGTGTCTTTGGTATTATTACTAGAGAGCCTGAGGGTGGGGGAAACCTTTGTATGTTTTCTACTTTATATAAAAGTATACATGTGAAACAGAGAAAGATTCACACTGGGGTGAAAGGCAGTATAAATCCCAACGTGGCTAAAAATAGCATCATGGTGGGCATGAGGGGGTGTGTGGAAGACAAAAAGGGCAGATTCTACTTCCAGGGCCTTGGTAAGTGTGTTATCAGCTAATTGCCTCTGGAGCTGTTTCGGTCCTTCTGATCACTGCTCTGCCATCTACCTGGCCCCTAGAGGTTGTTGGTCTGAGGTATTCCTCGGTGCGAAACCCTCAATTTCTCTGAGGCAATGAGTAAAATGTACAAGAGTGGTGAAAGCACATCCTTGAAAATGTCTTTGAGGGATGGTTTATTTTTATGTTCAAACTGGTTTACTAAATACAAATATGTGTAACGGCATTCTCCAGAATCTTGTAATTACAGCCATTCCAGAAGGTAGCAAGTATTACCTGTCAATCCATGTGCATCACTGTCAGCCATTTCTTTCCCTCCCCTAATTTGAATTTCTTGTTAGTTAGTTATCCCTGGAATCATATATACTCCTTTGGAATAATTTTAAACCTATAAATATATATAGTAGCTCTGCTCTGTCACATTTTCAGTGTTAAAACACTGTTTACTGGCACATTCTGTTTGCTATTATGGAAACTTAAAAAAATGCAGGTCATGCAGGAATGATTTGGGTAGAAATAAAATACTAAGCACTTGTGTTGTGTAATCTTCACAGGACTAATGAGAGGCTGGCAGATATCACTACCAAATATCTGGTGGAGAGACAGCAGAACAGACCTTTCCACAGCACTCTTACTATGGGACCAGTCTTGGAAGGGCCTTCTGTTGGAAATTTGACTAGTAGTTTACTGCTGGATAGAAATGTTACTCCAAGAGAAAATGTAATGATTCCTACCTCAAGGCCGCAGACTTCAGTTAGCAGCATTGAAACTCACTTGTTCAAGGTTAGTTATATTATCTTTCTTTTCTTGAGTTTCAGATTTCCAATAAAATTTTTGTTTTTAATTTGGTGAAATTCTGAGTTAACTGAATAATACTCATTAAGTAAAAGTTATACTGGTTTGTGCTAATAAGGAAATGGGACAGAAATTTTATGGTATTTTTTTAAGCTCCTGGAGCTCTTATTGTCAAGAGATACCTATTATTAACTTTATTCAATAAATACCACTAAACTGACACCTTTTATCTTCTTATTTTTTAAAGATTTTATGTATCTGAGAGAGAAGAGAGTGTGCCCATGAGTGGGGAGAGAGGTAGAGGGAGGGGGAGAATCTCAAGCAGGCTCCCCACTGAGTGTGGAGCCTGACTCAGGGCTTGATCCCATGACTCCGAGATGATGATCTGAGCTGGAATCAAGAGTTGGATGCTTAACCAACTGAGTTCCCAAGGCACCCCCAAACAGACCCATTTCCTTGAAAAGCTATGTTAAATTGGATTTTGGAAAGTAAATATTATTACCTACTAACCCAAAGTACACTTAGATGCTTTGACTTATTCTCTGATTAGCAATAGTTTATAATATGTTTAAAGTTTGCTGTAACCCAATTTTCCACCCCTATGCATAAGTGAATGATTAGAATCCAAACGCTTAACCATGTAGGGATATTTATGATTTTAACGATTCCACGGTAAGTCCTTTTTATGAATTAAATAAACTTGTAACACTAAATTGATAGTTCTATGTTTTGGGGGCACCCGTATGACTGAGTGGTTTAGCATGTATCTGCCTTTGGCTCAGGTCATGATCCAGGGGTCCTGGGATTGAGTCACGCAACAGGATCCCCATAGGGAGCCTGCTTCTCCCTCTGCCTATGTCTGTGCTTCTCTCTCTGTACTTTTTATGAATAAATAAATAAAACAGTTTAAAAAATGTTGTAAGTTTTGGCATTTTCTTACATGAGAGCACATCCCTAATTGCTTTCTTATAACACCTTTTTTTTAACTTATATTACTTCTATTTCAATTTTTATAAAATGGCTTGCTGAGCAACTGTAGAGATTTTCTAAATAAGTAAGTCAAAGAAATATTTGATTCTTTCTTTTCTTTTTTTTTTTGTTTTGAGAGAGAGAGAGAGAGAGAGAGAAAATGAAGGAAAGCAAGCAGGTGGTAAAGGGCAATGGGAAAGAGAGAAGAGAGACTCTTAGGCAGGCTCCATGCTCAGAGTGGAGCCGGATCTCATGACCCTAAGATCATGACCTGGGCCAAAATCAAGATTCTGACACTTAACTGACTGTGCCACCCAGGCACCCCACAAATAATTGGATATTTCAAATGAAATTCACATATATTTACCTTGATGCCATCACTTGAATGATTGATGACTAAGATGGCAGTGATAGGGAGCCTTTAATAACAACCCATTTCCATTATGTATCATTGTTGTTAAAATACCCATTTCAATCAATGCACATAGGCTTATGATTTTGATAGTATATTCGTGGTTTTATTAATGTAGAAAAATGTAGCATAGACTCATGTTAAATGAAGCCTTAGTCTTGTTCTTTCATTCGACTTCCTTGTTTTCTTGCTCTATTCTCTTCTGATTCAATGACTTTTAGTATTATGTTTGGATGCTTTTCTTCCTTTTGTGTATCCGTTATAAATATTTGGTTTGTGATTACCATGTAGTTCATATATAACATCCTGTGTATGTATAGCAATCTCTTTTAAGTTGATGGTTACTTCAGTTCAAACAGATTTTAAAAACACTGCATTTTTACACTCTGCCTTGTTTTATAAATTTGATGTCATAGTTTACACCTTTGTATTTTGTGTATCCCTTAACTAGTTACTGTAGATATAATTGATATTATTCCTTTTGTCTTGTAACCCTCATACTGGCTTTATAAAAATGATTGGTCTATTACCTTTACTGTATGTTTGTTTTTATGATAAAACTGTCTCATTATTTTCTTATTTCTAGTTATGGTCTTTCTTTCTTTCTTTCTTTCTTTGAGAGCAGAGTGAGTGAGAACACAAGTGAAGGGGAGGGAGGGGCAGAGGGAGAGGGAGAAGCAGGCTCCTCTCTGAGCAGGGAACAGGGAGTCCCTTGCAGAGCTTGATCCCAGGGTCCTGGAAGACTCTTCACTGACAGCCGTCCAGGTACCCTGGCCTTTTCTGATTAAAGAAGTCCTTTTAACATCTCTTATAAGACCTATTTAGTGGTGATGAACTTCTTTAAGTTTTGTGTGGGAAACTCTTTATCTTTCTTTCAGTTCTGAATTATAAACCTGCCAAAAATATCCTAGGTTTTTTCCTCTTAGCACTTGGAAAATATCATGCGACAATTTCTTTTCTTGTTTTTTAACTTTCTTTTTATATGATAAATTTATTTTTTATTGGTGTTCAATTTACCAACATACAGAATAACACCCAGTGCTCATCCCGTCAAGTGCCCCCCTCAGTGTCCATCACCCATTCACCCCCATCCCCTGCCCTCCTCCCCTTCCACCACCCCTAGTTCATTTCCCAGAGTTAGGAGTCTTCACGTTCTGTCTCCCTTTCTGATATTTCCTACCCATTTCTTCTCCCTTCCCTTCCATTCCCTTTCACTATTATTTATATTCCCCAAATGAATGAGACCATATAATGTTTGTCCTTCTCCGATTTTTATTGGAGTTCAATTTGCCAACATTTAGCATAACACCCAGTGCTCATCCCAAGTGCCCCGCTCAGTGCCTATCACCCAGTCACCCCAACCCCCCGCCCACCTCCCCTTACACTACACCTTGTTCATTTGCCAGAGTTAGGTGTCTCTCATGTTTTGTCACCCTCAGCGATATTTTCACTCATTTTCTCTCCCTTTATTCCCTTTCACTAAATTTTATATTCCCCAAATGAATGAGACCATTATAATGTCTGTCCTTCTCCGATGGACTTATTTCACTCAGCACAATACCCTTGAGGTCCCTCCACGTTGAAGCAAACGGTGGGTATTTGTCGTTTCTAATGGCTGAGTAATATTCCATTGTATACGTAGACCACATCTTCTTTATCCATTCATCTTTCGATGGGCACCGAGGCTCCTTCCACAGTTTGGCTATTGGGGACATTGCCGCTAGAAACATCGGGGTGCAGGTGTCCTGCCGTTTCACTGCATCTGTATCTTTGAGGTAAATCCCCAGCAGTGCAATTGCTGGGTCGTAGGGCAGGTCTATTTTTAACTCTTTGAGGAACCTCCACACAGTTTTCCAGAGTGCATGCCACAGTTTTGGCTGAAAAATCCACTGATATCCCTGTAGTGGTTCGCTTTGATATAACTAATTGCTTTTCCTTTCCTTTCTTTTCTTTTCTTTTCTTTTTTTCTGCTTTTAAGATTCTCCTTTTCTCTTTCATTTTTGACTTGTTATTATGTGTCTTGGTGTGAAACTCTTTGGGTTCCTTTTATTTGGGACTGGCAATGCTTCCTGGGCCTGGAGGCCTGTTTTCTTCCCCAGGTTAGGGAAGTTTTTAGGTATTCTTTCTTCAAATAAGTTCTTCACCCTTTTCTCTCTTCTTTTTCTGGGACCTCTCTAATGTGAGTTTTATTATACTTGATGCTATTCCAGAGGTCCCTGTATCTTAATTTTTCAAATTATTTCTTCTTTTTGCTTTTCAGCTTGGATGATTTTTACTACCCTTTCTTGCAGATTGCTGATCTGTTCTTCACATCTTTTAATCTGCTGTCGATTGTGTCTGGTGTATTTTTCATTTCAGTTATTGTATTCTTCAGCCCTAATTGGTTCTTTTGTATATTTTCTCTTTGTTGAAGTTCTCACTGAATCCGTCCATTCTTCCAAGTTTGCTGAGCATCTCTGTGACCATTACTTTGAACTCTTTATCAGGCTGACTCCTTATCTCTGTTTCATTTCGTTATTTTTCTGAGGTTCTATCTCGTGGCCTTGTTCTTTCATTTAGAACATACTCCTCTGTCTCCTCGTTTTGTCTGACTTTCTCTGCTTGTTTCTAAAATTGTTCTTTCCAACTTTTCCCTCTTCAAAATATGTTGCTTTGAACAATGAATGTTAGTTATAAAGTCAAGCAAGAAGAAACATTTTTCAAAGTATTGTCTGGTCATTTCTCTCATTGGAGCTGTGGTGGGGTAGGTGGCAGAGGACAGTGCTCTTCTTTTTCTGAGTTCAGAGCACAGGAGTCAGGCAGATGGAGTTAAACTTAGTAGCCTTTGTTACTAATACATGCTAACAGATTGGAGGATGTGGTTTGGGTGGGTATGTAGCCACAGTGGGCTTCCCAATTCTTTATCCCAAATTAGGCACTTCCCCACACAGTTGTAAATGGAGGAAACAAATGTTTGATGCCCATCCCACGAAGATGAGAGCAGACCTGAATTCATGTTACCATGGGTGAGCACATCTTTTCAAAAAAGAGATTTGGAATCTCCTAAGCACTGCCTAGTGCCTTCTCCCCAATTCACTCATTAGGCAAATCTCCCTTCCTGCTGTGAGGGAGGTAGAGATAAATCCACTTGTGGGTAATGATGGTTTACCTCTAATTTCTGACTGGATTTAAATTAAAGTTAGTCCTGTCTTTTGTACATACCAACTCTCATAATGATGAGAGGTTGGACAGAGCATACTAGGTGGTAAAGAGAAGTCTGTTTTGTGTTTAATAATCCACAACATAGATAACTCATTTGTTGATTGGTTTTGGTAAACCAAGTTTTATCTGGAGGAAAAGAATAATTCTTTCCAGGAAGAGTTTCCTCCATTTCAGCCTCTTTGGTTCAACTAAAGATTTTCTCCTTCAAGTTCCGTGTCTTGTGGTTTAAAAAATTTGTGCTTATAAATGCAGTCTATTAACTGTTCCCAATAGGAGTAAAGATCATTTCCATTGCTGTATTTTTATTCATAAAACATTAAAATTTATAATTTAAATTACACTTTAGACTTTAAAATTTATAATTTAATTAGAAAGCTGTTTTGTGCCTCATGCCTAGTCGTTATTGAGCCACATGACAAACTTTTATGTGTTCATTTTCAGTCAGTTATAGTTAAAAATGTAGGTATTTTTCCTGAAGATGATGAAGTAACTGGCATAAAAACTCTCAGCTCAGGAGGACCTAAAGCACATTCCTGGCCTGCAACTCTTTGGTCTTTTGACCTGAGGCAAACTGCAATCTTTCTGAGGCCTTCTTGTCTCTTATGTAAAATTAGGGACTTTGGGATCCCTGGGTGGCGCAGCAGTTTGGCGTCTGCCTTTGACCCATGGCGTGATCCTGGAGACCCGGGATCGAATCCCACATCAGGCTCCCAGTGCATGGAGCCTGCTTCTCCCTCTGCCTGTGTCTCTGTCTCTCTCTCTCTGTGACTATCATAAATAAATAAAAATTAAAATAAAAAAATTAGGGACTTTGACTAAATTAGTGACTACCTTTTGGAAAACAATATTTTTTTCAGAGAATGGAACTTAATTTGTTTTTGTTTTGTTTTGTTTTTTTGTTTGTTTCTGTTTTTGCATTAAACTGTATTATACAAAACCGAGACCAGTGGAGCTGTGTAGCTAAAAGAGAGATGAGACTACAGCTGGAGACTTTTGTCCCTCAATCCTACAGTATCCCCAATGGAACCTTAGATTTCTATGATTGGTAGTTTGGAAACAAACTGTTATGAGAAAATCCTTCTAATTAATGAGTCTTCGAATTAAAATTTGCTGATACGTTGTTTTTATGTGTATAATTTTCTTACCCTCTTATGTTTTTGATAAATGGAAAAGTATAAATAAAATTGCAAATATGTTCTCTTTATTAATGGATTGCAAGCTATTTCTACCATCTAACTCAATTCTCACCTGGAAATAAACCAGGGTCACAGAAGCAAGTATTTAGGAAAAGACTTTTGGCGAAAAGATCATTATATTCCTTTGATCGTTCCTTAAGGAAATGAAGGCAGGCACTTAAGTGACTGGGCCACCTAGGCACCACTTAGTACCGTATTTAGACCCTATTTTGGGAATTCAATGAGAGGATGCCTTTTATAAGAAATAAGAGCATTCTAGATGGGAATATTTGTAATGCACATTTGATCCTTGACCAACATGGAATTGAAGCTGCAGGTCTAGTTAGCCTACACATGGACTTTCTTGGCTGTTGTGTTGTACTGTATTTTCTCTTATGTTTTTCTCAATAACCTTTTTTTCTCTAGCTTACTTTATTTTAAGAATATATTATATAACACATGTAATGTACAAACCATGTATTAATGGACTGTGTTATTGGTAAGGCTTCCCATCACCAGTAGGCTATTAGTAATTAAATTTTGGGAGAATCAGAAATTATACAGAGTTTTGACTGCACGGGGGTAAGTGCACCTAACCACTGTGTTGCTCAAAGGTCAACTGTAGTCTGAAATATTCCTAAATATTTCATAATTAAGTAGATAATGATAACTATAGTAAGTCAGGTGCTTCAAAAATTGGTCCTAATTCATAGAAAGGAAACAAAGTTACAGTTAAAATTTCTTTTCCTTGTTTCTAATTCTAGAAACGTATCAATGCGAAACTAAGTTGGAAAACTAGTGCTAGCTTATATTTTTTCCTTTCCTGAAGCAGATTTTCTGAAATCTCTGTGTTCACATGAAAAGAAGTACATCAGTCATCATATAGATAACAAAATAGTTTTACTCAATATTACCGGGAGAAATTCCACATGACTTTATGTAGTCCCACTTCAATTGTTTTATGTATTTAAGAGTCTGTGCTGAAAAATAGAGCATACAACATACCTCAAGATTTTGTTGAGTGCAAAATCAAAAGTGCAAAAGTGCAAAAGTGGAAAGTTCATTCGGAGGAATAATTTATTAAACAAATGATTAATCTCTCATAAAGGGCACTTTTTCTGAAAATCACAAACTATTAAAGTGTAAAATGACTCTTGTTTACAATTTTGTAACAGAAGTTACAAAGATCCTTCAGAAGTTATGTATATTCTTTTATTTCACATTCCTAGCTCCATTGGTTTCTTTACTATTTTTTATTTAAATTCAATTAACTAGCTTATAATGTTATGATATATATATCATGCCCGGAGCCAAAGGCCTACTCTCAGCCACTGAGCCACCCAAAGGTCCAAAGATTTAATTATTTATTGGCTGAGTAATATTCTGTTCTCTCTCTCCCTCCCTCTCTCTCTCTGTCTAATAAATAAATATGATACTTATTTATTTATATCTACATCACATCTTCTTTATGCATACCTCTTTCAAAGAACATCCATATCTCTCAGGTTGGCTATTGAGGATATTACTGGTATAAACATATGGGTGCAGGTGCCCCTTTGGATCCCGACCAAAGTGATCTTCGGGATTCATACCTTCTAGCGCAATTGCTGGGTTTTACATAGGTAGCTCCTTTTTCAACTCTTTGAGGAACCTCCGGTACTGATTTCCAGAGGAGCTGCACCAGGTTGTATTCTCACCAACATCATAAGAGGATCCCCCTTTCTCTGCATTCCCGCCAACATCTGTCATTTCCAGACTTGCTAATTTTGGCCATTATGAAAGGTGTGAGGGGGAAACTCACCGTGGTTTTGATTTGTATTTCTCTAGTGCCAGCTGATGTTGAGCATGTTTTCATGTGTCTGTTGGCCATATGTATGTCTTCTTTGGAGACATGTCCTTTCATTTCTTCTGCCCATTTCTTCATTGGGTTATCTTTCTTTGGGTGTTGACTTTGATCAGCTCTTTATAGACTTTGCATACCAGCCTTTTATCTGATAAGGCATTTGCAAACACCTTCTCCCATTCTGTCAGTTGTCTTTTGGTTTTGTCAACTATTTCCTTGCTGTGCAAAAGCTTTTTATCTTGATGAATTCCCAGTAGGTCATTTTGGCATCTGGTGACATGTTCTAGCAAGAAGTTGCGGCAGCCGAGGTCACAGAGGTTGCTGGCTGTGTTCTCCTCTAGGATTTTGATGGATTCCTATCTCACATTTGGGTGTTTCATCCATTTTGACTCTATTTTTGTGTATAGCATAAGAAAATGGTCCAGTTTTATTCTTCTACATGTGGTGGTCTGATTTCCCACACCATTTGTTGAAGAGACTGCTTTGTCTCCATTGGATTTTCTTTCCAGTATTGTTGAAGAGGAGTGGACCATAGAGTTGAGGGTCCACTTCTGGGTTTTCTCTTCTGGGCCATTGATCGACATGTCTGCTTTTGTGCCAGTACCATACTGTCTTGTTGATCACAGCTTTAAAATAGAGCTTGAAGTCCGGCTTGTAATGCCACCAGCTATGGCTACCTCTATCAACATATGTTTGGCTATTCGGGGTCTTCTAAGGTTCCAAACAAATCTTACCGTTATTTACTCCAGCTGTATAAAAGGAGTTGGTAGTATTTTGATAGAGATTGCATTGAATATATAGATTGATGGAGCTAGCATAAACATTTTAACAATATTTAATTCTTTCAATCCATGAGCATGGAATGTATTTCCAGTTCTTTACACCTTTCTCAATTTCTTTCCAGAATGTCCTGTCATCTTCAGAGTATAGATCCTTTGTCTCTCTGGGTAGGTTTATTCCTAGGCATCTTATGGTGTTTGCTGCAATGGTCAATGGAATCGACTCCTCAGTTTCTCTTTCTTCCATCTCATTGTTAGTGTATAGAAATGCAACTGATTTCTGTGCATGGATTTCCTATCCTGCTGCTTTGCTGAATTCAGGAAAGGGTCCTAGCAACGTTGGGGTGGAGTCTTTTGGGTTTTCCACATAGGATATCATGTCCTCTGAGAAAAGTGAGAGTTTGAGTTCTTTTCTGATTCAGACGCCTTTTTATTTCTTTTTGTTGTCTAAATGCTGAGGCTATGTCGAACAACACTGGTTGTCCAGAGAGTGGACTTCCCTGTCGTGTTCCTGACCTTAGTGGCAAAGCTCTCAGTTTTTCCCCTTAAGAATGGCATCAGGTGTGGGCTTTTCGTAGATGGCTTTTATGATATTGAGATATGCTCCCCCCCCTCCCTGCACTGCGAAGAGTATTGATCCGGAAAGGGTGCTGCACTTTGTCAACTGCTTTTTCTGCATCTCTTGAGAGGATCCTATGGTTCTTATCCTTTCTTTTATTTCTGTAGTGTATCACATTGATTCATCTGCAGATGTCGAATCACCCTTGCAGCCCAGGCATAAAACCCACTTGGACATGGTGAATCATCCTTTAATGTACTGTTGAATCCTCCCAGCCAGTGTCTTGGTGAAAATTTTGGCATCCATGTTCATCAGGGATATTGGAGTGTAATTCTCCTTTTGGGTGGGGTCTTGCTCTGGTTTTTCGATCAGAGTAATGCTGGCCTCACAGAGAACGCTGGAAGGTTTCCCTTCCATTTCTAATTTTTATAAACAGCTCCGAAGAATAGATTAATTCTTCCTGGAATGTGTGGTAGAATTCTCCTGGGAAGCCACCTGGTCCTGGACTCTTGGTTGTTGGCAGATATTTGATGACTGCTCCCATTTCCTTGCTGGTTATGGGTCTGTTCAGGTTTCCTGTGTCTTCCTGTTTCAGTTTTGGTAGGAAGGGATCCATTTCTTCCAGATTGCTTACTTTGTTGGCATATAGTTGCTCAGAATGTGTTCTTATAGTTGTCTGTATTTCTCTGGTGCTGGTCGTGATCTGTCTTCTTTCATTCATGATCTTATTTCCCCAGATGTGGTTTTCTTTTTTAAAATTCCCCTGGCTATTCGGGGTCTTCTGATTCCACACAAATCTTAAAATAATTTGTTGTAGCTCTCTGAAGAAAGTCCATGGTATTTTCATAGGGATTGCATTAAATGTGTAAATTGCCCTGGGTAATATTGACATTTTCACAATATTAATTCTGCCAATCCATGAGCACGGAATATTTTTCCATCTCTTTGTGTCTTCCTCAATTTCTTTCAGAAGTGTTCTATACTTTTTAGGGTATAGGTCCTTTACGTCTCTGGTTAGGTTTATTCCTAGGTATCTTATGCTTTTGGGTGCAATTGTAAATGGGATTGACTCCTTAATTTCTCTTTCTTCAGTCTCATTGTTAGTGTATAGAAATGCCATTGATTTCTGGGCATTGATTTTGTATCCTGCCACGCTGCCAAATTGCTGTATGAGTTCTATCAATCTTGGGGTGGAGGCTTTTAGGTTTTCTATGTAGAGTATCATGTCATCGGCAAAGAGGGAGAGTTTGACTTCTTTGCCAATTTGAATGCCTTTAATGTCTTTTTGTTGTCTGATTGCTGAGGCTAGGACTTCCAGGACTATGTTGAATAGCAGTGGTGAGAGTAGACATCCCTGTCTTGTTCCTGATCTTAGGGGAAAGGCTCCCAGTGATTCCCCATTGAGAATGATATTTGCTGTGGTCTTTTCGTAGATGGCTTTTAAGATGTTGAGGAATGTTCCCTCTATCCCTACACTCTGAAGAGTTTTGATCAGGAATGGATGCTGTATTTTGTCAAATCCTTTCTCTGCATCTAAAGAGAGGATCATATGGTTCTTGGTTTTTCACTTGCTGATATGATAAATCACATTGATTGTTTTACGAGTGTTGAACCAGCCTTGTGTCCCGGGGATAAATCCTACTCGGTCATGGTGAATAATTTTCTTAATGTACTGTTGGATCCGATTGGCTAGTATCTTGTTGAGAATTTTTGCATCCATGTTCATCAGGGATATTGGTCTGTAATTCTTCTTTTTGGTGGGGTCTTTGTCTGGTTTTGGAATTAAGGTGATGCTGGCCTCATAGAACGAATTTGCAAGTACTCCATCCCTTTCTATCTTTCCAAACAGCTTTAGTAGAATAGGCATTGTTTCTTCTTTAAATGTTTGATAGGATTCCCCTGGGAAGCCATCTGGCCCTGGACCTTTGTGTCTTGGGAGGTTTTTGATGACTGCTTCAATTTCCTCCCTGGTTATTGGCCTGTTCAGGTTTTCTGTTTCTTCCTGTTCCAGTTTTGGTAGTTTGTGGCTTTCCAGGAATGCGTCCATTTCTTCTAGATTGCCTAATTTTTTGGCTCCGTTCTCTTTTTGATATGTCTGGCCAGGGGTTTATCGATCTTATTATTTCTGTCAAAGAACCAGCTCCTGACTTCATTGATGTGTTCTACTGTTCCTTTGGTTTCTATTTCATTGATTTCTGCTCTGATCTTTATGAATTTTCTTCTCCTGCTGGTTTTAGGCTTTAATATTCTGTTCTTTTCCAGCTCGTTTAGGTGTAGGGTTAGGTTGTGTATTTAGGACCTTTCTCATTTCTTGAGAAAGGCTTGCATTGCTATATACTATCCTCTTTCGATGACCTTTGCTGCATCCCAAATGTTTTGAGCAGTTGTGTTTCCATTTTCATTTGTTTCTATGAGGTTTTAAAATGTGCCTTACTGCCCCAGTTGGATTCTTTAACCTCTGTGTATTTGAATTCTTTCCAAATTTCCTGTCAAGATTGAGTTCCAGTTTCAAAGCATTGTGGTCTGAAAGTATGCAGGGAATGATCCCAGTCTTTTGGTACCAGTTGAGAGCTGATTTGTGACTGAGTATGTGATCTGTTGTGCAGAATGTTTGTTCCATGTGCACCCGAGAAGAATGTGTATTCTGTTGTCATAGGATGGAGTGCTCTGAAGTTATCTGTGAAGTCCATTTTGTGCAATGTGTCATTCAGAGCCCTTGCGTCCTAGTGGATCATCTGCTTAGATGATCTGGCCATTACAGTAGTGTTGTGTTAAAGTACCTACTATTATTATATGACTATCCATGTGTTCCTTTATTTTTGTTATTAATTGCTTTATAAGGTGGCCTGGGTGGCTCAGTCGGTTAAGGCTCTGCCTTTGGCTTAGGTCATGTTCTCAAGGTCCTGGGATCAAGCCCTGATCAGGCTGCCTGCTCAGTGGGGAGCCTGCTTCTCTCTTTCTTGCTGCCACTGCCTGTGTTCTCTCTGTGTGTGTGTGTGTGTCAAATAAATAAATAAATGAAATCTTAACAGAAAGTTGATTTATATAGTTGGCTGCTCCCACTTTAGACACATTAAAACTTATAATTATCCAATTTTAGTTTTGGATAGACCTTTTAATTATGGCATAGTGAGTTTCTTCATCTTTTGTTGTTGTTTCTTCTCTTAATGCAGTCTTTGGTTTAAAATCCAATTTGTGGGATGACCAGGTGGCTCAGTGGTTGAGCATCTGCCTTCGGCTCAGGTCATGATCTAGTCCCACATCAGGCTCCCCGCACGGAGCCTGCTTCTCCCGCTGCCTGTGCCTCTGCCTTTCGCTCTCTGTGTGTCTCTCATGAATAAATAAATAAAATCTTAAAAAAATTCAATTTGTTTGATATAAATATTGCCGCTCCAGTTTTTTTTCATGTCCTTTAATATGATAAATGGTTTTCCACTCCCTCACCTTCAATGTGAAGTTGTCTTTGTGTCTAAAATGAGTCTCTTTCAGATAGCATATCAATGGGTCTTGCTTTTTTTTTATCTACTGTGATACCCTGTGTGTTTTGGTTGGGGCATTTGACTTGTTTACATTCAGAGAAAGGATTGAAAGATATGAATGTAGTGCCATTGTATTATGTGTAAAGTCCGTGTTCTGGTCTGTGTTACTTTTGGGCTCTCTGTTTGCTTAAAGTTTCCCCTTTACCACTTCTTGCAAAGCTGTTTTAGGGATCACAAATTCTTTTAGTTTCAGTTTGTGCTGGAAGCTTTTTATCTCCCCTTGTATTTTGAATGAGAGCCTTGCTGGATAAGATTCTTGGCTGTAGACTCTTCTCCTTGAGCACCCTGAGTATATCATGCCAGCTCTCTCTGGCCTGCTAGGTCTCTTTGGATAGATCCGCTGCCAGTTGAATATTTCTCTCCTTCTTGGTTCAGGGCCTCGTGTTCCAAGCTGCTTTCAGGATTTTCTCTTTGGGTCTGAAATTTGCAAGCTTTGTTATTATATTGGAGATATTGACCTGATTTTTATTGATTTTGAGGAAGGTTCTCTGTGCCTCCTGGCACTTGAGTGCCTGTTTCTTTCCCCAGATGAGGGAAGATCTCTGCTATAATTTGCTCAAATATGCCTTCTGCCCCCTCCTTCCCCTCTTTTTCTGGGATCCCCATTATTCTAACATTGTTTTGCTGTGTGGTACGAATCATCTCTCAAATTCTCCTGTCATAGTCCAGTGGTTGTTTCTCTCGCTTTTCCTCAGCTTCTTTATTCTCCATTGTTTTGTCTTCTATATCACTACTTCTCTGTGAAGCCTCATTTATCCTAGCAGTTAGAACCTTCATTTTTGATTGCATCTCACTAAGATTAGCCTTTTTTATCTCAACTTGATTAGATATCAGTTGTTTTATTTCTCCAGAAAGGCATTCTCTAATGTCCTCTGTGTTTCTTTTAAGCCCAGCTATTATCTTGATGGTCATTATTCTGAACTCTCGCTCCAGCCTCTTCCTTCTATCCATGCTGATTAGGTTCCAGGCAGTCAGTACTACCTCTTGTTCTCTTTGTGGCGGTGAGTTTTTCCATCTTGTCATTCTGTCCAGAGAAGAAGAGATGAGTGAGAGAACAGAATAGAAAAATATCAAGAATGACCCCAGATAAATACATGCTAAACAAATCAGAAGAGACCCGAAGCCAATTTAAAGGTTAACAAAGGAGATAATAGGAATTAGAGAGATCAAGAGAGCAGAGCAGTACACCGATACTATGTGAATTTTGGTCTTTTTGTTAGGAAATTGCATCCCCAAATGGTTAAGAGGAAACCTTGTATATATACAAAAATAAAATTAAATACAAGGAAAGTCTAGAATGTAAGTGTAAAAATGGAAATTAAAAGTCAAAATAAAAAGGATATTATCAGCCAGGTGAACAGAACAGAGCAATATACTATATCATAAGTTTATTTTGGTCTGTTTGTTAGAAGAAACTACATCCCAAAATTGTAAAGAATGAAAAACTTCATTATATGCAAAAATAAAATTAAATGCAATGAAAGGATAGAATGTAACTGTAAATATGAAAATTAAGATAGATTTTAAAAATATTATAATCAGACAGATGAAGAGAATAGAGCAGTATAGTAGATTCTGGTTGTATTTTAGTCTATTTCTTAGAAGGAACTACTTCCCGAAATGGTACAGAAAGAAAAACTTCAATATATACAGGAATAATATTAAGAGCAGTGAAAGGATTGAATGCAAGTGTAAAAAGGTAAATTGTAAGAGTTGATAAATGAAGAAAATGGTTGAAAGCAAAAAGAAAATTAAAATAGAAAGACTAAGGAGTCATGAGAAATAGCCATGAGTTCTGTATACTGTTTGCCCCTAGCACTGGAGTTCTGCAGCTCTGTATGATGAGTAAAGTTGGTCTTAGCAGGAAGTTGTTGCTGACCTCCTGAGGGAGAGGCCTGTTGCACTGATTCTTAGGTGTCTTTGCTTAGGGTGGGATTGCACCACCCTTGCCAGGGGGCCAGGCCAGGTAAGCAGCTCCAGATTGCTCTCTGTGGCTTTTGTTCCCTGAAGGCTTTCTGGGCAGCTTTAGAGGATGAGAATGAAAATGGTGGCCTCCTAATTTCCAGCCCTGGAATTGAAAGATCTCACTCCCTACTGTGTCTCCCTGGTTTCTGTCTGCACTCTGTATTCACCCAGCCTGTGACCAAGCATTTTTATCTCAAGCACAGACCCCCTTTCGATTTTCCAAACTTTGCAGACCCCTGTAGCTCCCATTCACACTGTGCCTCTGGGGGGAAGGAGGAGGTCTTGCCCAGTTTTTCCTGCTTGGAAAGTGGTCACCTGACTGTTCCTCGGTTTGGGGTTTATGGCAACACTGAGCTGAATGCCCACTCCTGGGCTCACTGATTGCAACTGGCTTCCCCGCTCAAACGCCTTGGCAACTGCCATACTCAGGTGCCGCCCCCATTCCTTCTGTGACCCCGCCCCCCCAGGGATCCTGAGACCACACTGTCCGTCCCACTTAGGATGCTGCCCCCGTTGCCACCTGAGCATCTTTCAGACAGGGATGTCCTCACTGGAACAGACCTCTTAAAAGTTCTGGTTGTGCACTCTGCTGCTATATCACTTTCCAGGACTTGCCTTCTGGCTTCCAGAGGTTCCCTGCCGCCCTGGTTTAATCTTCTGATATATGCCTCTGATTCATTTCTCCACACCTCCTACCTTGCAGAAAGCGGTCGCTGTTCTATTTGTAGAATTGCAACAATTCTTTTCTTGGATCTCTGTCTGAGTCCACAGGTGTTCAGAATGATTTGATACCTATGTAGCTGAATCCCAGACACCAGACAAAACTAGGGTCTCCTACTCCTCCACCATCGTCCTCTTCTTCCAGAAATTCTGTATATTCGATTGATCAATATTAATTGTACTTTTTATTAGAATCCTCTAAACAGCATTATAGGTTTCTTCTCAGTTATCCAGATTAAAATAAGTAGGGATTTATTTTATTTATGTGATTAGCTTTCTATTTAAGCAAATTGTAGCTTTTACTTTCTAAAAGTATCATATCCAGACCACGTTTCATAAGCAAAATAAAATTCCTACAATAATGTCTCTTGTTTAACTTGAACATTGTAAGTAACGTTTAACTTATTTCAGATGCAGCAGATGTTGGAAGACAGTATAATCAGAGAACTAAAAGAAGGTATGTTGCCAAATTCACAAATTTAGATGGTCATTAATTTCTGAAATAAACCACAAATAGTAACTGGCATCCCTTCCCCTTGTTAAAATTTTGTCTAGATATATCTAATAAAAAATGTAAAACATAAACATAGTGAATAAGAGACTTATTCCTCATTTGGTCATCGTGTTTCATACCTTTTTTATTTTTATTTTTCAAGATTTTATTTATTTATTCATGATAGCCACACAGAGAGAGACAGAGAGGCAGAGACACAGGCAGAGGGAGAAGCAGGCTCCATGCAGGGAGCCCGACGTGGGATTCGATCCCGGGTCTCCAGGATCGTGCCCTGGGCCAAAGACAGGCGCCAAACCGCTGTGCCACCCAGGGATCCCTCATACCTTTTTAAAAAACCTGCAGCCTGTATGCCTGTTAGCACTTTTGGCTGTAATCTTCCTTCACTTGTGCCATCGCTATGGAACTGTCAATCTGAAAATGTGGGCGTTCTCAAATTCTTGTTTCTGCTAGTGGTAGAAGACCAAACAGACCAGACTTGTCTCAGTAATACTTAGTTAAGCAATTATATAGTTCATATAGCTGTCCCTTGACAGGTGACATTTCAATCTCCAGCCACTGGTTTTGCCATTGGGTAAAATTCCAGGTTTCTTAGCATGGAATATAAGCACCCAAATCAATTTGGTTCTTGCCACATTGGTGAGCCTTCTCTGTCGCCATTACCCTACTCTGCTGCTTTGCAGAGAGTAATCTTTCAGGTATCAGCCTTCCTATTCCCTCCACAGAAAAGCAGACAATATTGATAGAAAACCAGGATGTCCCTTCTGTGTGTTCTTATAATGTCTTGTTTTAAACCTGCCATGATATATTTGACTCTAGATATTGCCTGTTTGATTTTTCAGTTGATAGTATATGATTGTTCAGGGGTGGACTGTGCCATCAGCTTGCAATCTCATCTTGTAATGAGAAAACCAGAAGCTCTAGTGTTTATCCACAGTAGTAATTAATTCAATGGGCAATCGTGAGCAAACTTGATTTAATAGTAATCTTGTATTTTATATTGTAGTTATATGTAGATATTTTTCATCCTTTTAACACTCAGAAGATTCCAACTTTTTTTTTTACTAACTTCTAGTTAACTACAAAGTATTTCAGATAAAGAATATTATTCTTTCTCTTTTTCAGTTGCTCATGATTGAGAATCAGGATTCTGTAGATCTTCTCCTTTAGGACCTACTGACGAATCAAATGTAAATCAAGATCTAGTACTGCAAGCATCACGAGAATATGTAGAGATTTTGAATAGAAAGTATATGATCTGAAAGCTATATAGTAAAAGTTTATTACCTAGATGTTTAATATAACATTTTAATTGTTTCCCAGTAAATATCTGATGTACAAAAAATCTTTATTAAAGGAAATGTTGTTATATCGTGTGTAATGAAAGTTTATATATTATTTTAAGCTATGTTTCTTGGCATCTGATTAAATTTAAGCATATTTTCTACATGGAAACCAGCATTATTGAGTTTTACAGGCTCCAATCTGCCCAAGTAGATCGGACCAAGTTGTTGATAATGTTTTGGGGCTGGTAATTGGTAGTTGTTTTTTTTTTTTTTTTTTTTGTATTTTCTATGTTTTATTACTAGACATATGGATTTAGACACACATCATTTTGATATACTGCTGCTAAAGCTATCACCAATGTTTGTATGTATTTCAATTTTTATAGTGCCATAAACCCTGTGTATAATTTCAATTTTAAATACTTATTATTCATAGTTCTTTCCTCATGGTGAAAAAGATTTGCCTAAGGCTTTTTATCTTTTCTTTTTTTTTTTAATTTACTTTTTGAGAAGAGTCTTAAAATTAGAGAAAAGAAAAAATAGAGAAAACGACCTTTTCCCTCCAGAATGGTTTGAAAGTAAATTGTTAATTTATGCCCAATTCCTGTGGCCCCTATATCCTGCAAGTCAGTACATTCCACATAGCTACCGTACAACCCTGCCAATCAGAAAATCAACACTAATACAATTGTCCCTTGAATAATATGGAGCTTAGGGGGGCACTGATCCTCTGTGTAAAAATCTGTGAACTTTTGACTCCCCAGGCACTTAACTACTACTAATCTACTGTTGACCAGAATATTGTACCAAAACAGTCAATTAACCTATTTTTTGCGTGTTATATGTATTCCATTCTATATTCTCCTTATAAAGTAAGCTAGAGAAAAATGTTATTAAGAAAAATCAGAAGAGGGTAGCCCGGGTGGCTCAGCGGTTTAGCGCCGCCTTCAGCCCGGGTGTGATCCTGGAGACCCGGGATCAAGTCCCACATCAGGCTCCCTGCATGGAGCCTGCTTCTCCCTCTGCCTGTGTCTCTGCCTCTCTCTCTCTCTCTCTCTCTCTCTCTCTGCCTCTTATGAATAAATAAAATCTTTTAAAAAAAGATCAGAAGGAAGAGAAAATACATTTACAGTACTGTGTTTTTTAAAAATTGGCATATAAGTACACCCATTCAAACTATGTTAGGTATACATTATGTTTTTAAATTTAAATTCAATTTCCCAACATTTAGAAGGGTCATCGTTTTCAGATAAAGTTTTCGATAATTCATCAGTTGCATGTAACACCAAGTGCTCATCACGTCACATGCCCTCCTTCATGACCATCACTGATTTACCCCATCCCCCCATTCACTTCCCTTTCAGCAACCTTCAGTATGTTTTCTGGAGTTGAGTCTCTCATGGTTTGTCTTCCTCTCTGATTTTTCCCCATTCAGTTTCCCCTCCTTGCACTATTTCTTATATTCCACCTATGAGGGAGACCATATGATCATTGTCTTTCTCCAGTTGACTTGTTTCACTCAGCCTGATACCCTCTAGTTCCATGCCCATTGATGTAAGTGGTAGGTTTTCATCCTTTCTGACGTCTGAGTAATATTCCATTTTGTATGTATATCACATCTTTTTTTTTAAAAGAATTCATCTATTTACTCATGAGAGAGAGAGAGAGGCAGAGACACAGGCAGGGGGAGAAGCAAACTCCATGCAGGGAGCCGGACATGGGACTCTTCCCGGATCCCAGGATCATGCCCTGAGCCAAAGGCAGACACTCAACCGCTGAGCCACCCAGGGGTCCCATACCACATCTTCTTTATCCATTCCTCTGTTGAAGGACATCTTGGCTCCTTCCACAGTTTGGGTATTGTGGATATTGCTACCATAAACATTGAGGTGCAGGTGCCCCTTCATTTCACTACATTTGTATCTATGGGGTAAATACCCAGTTGTGCAATTGCTACGTCAACTATCCCCTCTATCATCTAAACCTCATATTCTGGGCAGCCCCGGTGGCGCAGTGGTTTAGCACCGCCTGCAGCTCAAGGTGTGATCCTGGAGACCGGGGATCGAGTCCCACATCAGGCTCCTTTCATAGCATGGAGCCTGCTTCTCCCTCTGTCTGTGTCTCTGCATCTCTCTCTCTCTCTCTCTCTCTCTCTCTGTGTGTGTGTGTCTCATGAATAAATAAAATCTTCTAAAAAAATAAAATAAACCTCATATTCTTTTAAAGCTCTGACATTTGTCTGTAGTATCCTTTATAGCAAGGAAGGTCCTATTCAAAACCATGTACTGAACTAAGATGTTGTGTTTCTTAGTCTCTTTCAGTTTAGAACAGTTCCTTAGTCTTTCCATTGATTTTTGTGACTTTTAATCCTTTGAAGAGTTCATTCCAGTAACGTAGAATGTCTTTTCAGTGTGGGTTTTTCTTACGTATCTTATGTTTCCTTATGATAAAATTAAGATTATATTTATATACATATACATATATGTATTTTAGCAAGAGCACAACTGAACTGGTCCTCTACTCTTCTCATTGCATCATATCACGTGACCTACAGTTTTGATTTGTCCCATGGTTGGTGACGTTGATCGCTGGAGTAGTATCTTCAGTTTTCTTCCCCAGAATGTTAACTTTGCACTTTACAATTAGTATTTTATGGAGAAGTACTTTGAGATATATAAAAACCTCCTTTCTGAAATACCCTGTACCAGGCCACTTCTGCAGATGATGTGCCTCACTTACAGGCTCTGAAAACCCATGCTGGGCTGTTCTTTCCCTGTGTGGATGCCTCCTGAACCTTTGAAGTCTGTGATACCTCATCCTAAGTTACTCACCTTTCAGAGATGCTATGTCTTGAGCTCTAAGACTGTTCAGGTGGCACTCCTACATTTATGCCTTCCCAATTCTGTGCCAGGCTCCAATACCTCCCTCTGGGACACCACCGCTCCTTGTTTCTGTTCCTGTGCTTTTGGACTGAAATCTTTGGGAACGGAAAGGATAAAGGGGGAAAGGGCTCCATAGGTCTTTTATAATCAACTTATGAAGCTTTACAATGCAAAGATTTGGATTGGGATTGCATTGAATCTATAAATATTTTGAAGGGAAGAGACATTTATAATACTGAGTTTTCCAAACAATATTTTAATTGCTCTACTCTCAGTGTTTAAAAAAATTTCTTATAAAGATCCTGCAAGATATATTTTAGATTTATTTTCAGTTATTTGATACTTTTGATCCTATTTTAAATTATTTTTAAAAATCAACTTCATTTCCTGTTTATAGCTTATAGAAATAAAAATACTTTGCATATTGAGCTTCTATCAGCTCAGCTATCTTTTTTTAAGATTTATTTATTTATGATAGATGTAGAGAGAGAGAGAAAGAGAGAGGCAGAGACACAAGAGGAGGGAGAAGCAGGCTCCATGCCGGGAGCCCAATGCAAGACTTGGGCTTGCAAGATGCTGGGACTCCAGGATCATGCCCTGGGACAAAGGCTGGTGCCAAACCGCTGAGCCACCCAGGGATCCCCAGGATCAGCTATCTTGATAAACTATCTTACTATTTCTCATAGTTCTGGAGTCTAGGAAGTCCAAAATCAAGGCACTGACAGATTAGTGTCCAGTGAGGGTCTGCTTCCTGGTTCATGAGTGCCTGTCTTCCTCCTATGTCTTCATAAGGGACAGGGTCAAGGGAGCTCACTCCAGCCTCCTTTAGAAGGGCACTAATCTCAAATCAGGAGGACTACACCTTCATGACTTAATCACTTACCAAAGGCATCACCTCCAAATATCATCACATTGAACACTAAGACTTAAAACCTGAGTTTGGAGGAGTGGGTATAGAAATATTCAGTGTAGAGCAAGGCTGTTCCTTGTTCTTGGCCATATAGACTTCACAATATGGGTGCTTGCAATATGGTTCACAATAATCTCTTGTGATACTTGTATATCTGTGGCATCAGTTCTTTTATCTCCTATTTTATTTTATTATTTTATTTTATTTTATTTTATTTTATTTTATTTTATTTTATTTTATTTTATTTTATTTTATTTTATTTTATTTTATGGAGTTAAAAGTTTTTTCTACTTGAGTATAGTTAACCCGTTACAGTAGTTTCAGGTGTACAGCATAGGCATTCGGTTTCTGTATGCATTATACTATGCTCACCACAAATGTAGCATCCATGGATTTTTTTAAGCCACTTTTAAAATAAAAAGGATTTTACTTAAGAGAGCACAAGGAATTCGGCCTGAGATTTAAAGAGAAAACAGCTGGAATGCTACAGTGAAGAGTTTTCACTTCTATCAAAGTAGGAAGACGGAAAAAATAAAAAGCATCCAAGGGGGAGGAGGCCCCGCAAAGAGCCTGGCTCAGACCTGGCGGCAAGTGACCCCAGTACAGGAAAGGCCAGTCCCAGAGATGCAGGTTTACCAATCTTCCCGGAAGGAAAGGCACTTGCAGGGAGTTCGGGCAGGATCCCAGGATGGGCAGGGATGCCCTCAGGCTCCCAGGGGCACTAACAGAGGAACTGCGCCCCAAGGGAGAGGGCGCCACATACTATGGGCCGAGCTCCCTAAAGGGCTGCAGCATGCGCCCGGAGGGGCCAGGAGCGGCTCAGGCGGCGGCTCCGCTTCGAGGGGGCTGCATGGCCCAGGAGCGTGATTCCAGCGGCACAGGCCCCAGATCCCAGGGCACCAGGGGAAGCAGCCCAGGATCTGGCACTCCCCCCGGGACAGGCGGAAGCCGAGAGAACACACGGCAGTAAGGAGGCTCCTGCTCTGGGTGCAGCCCGCCTGTGGAGCACCCAGGCCCCTTCGGACTGGGAGCTGTGGTAATTACTGCGGGAGCTGACTCCAGGGCTGGAGACCTGGCCGCCGCCACTGTTGTTCCTCCTACTGTCACTTTTTACCAGGGACTCAGCAGGGGCCTCATAGGATAAACAGCTCCCACTGAGCCCTGCACCTGGCAGGGGGCTGGGCAGCTCCCCCAGGTGCACACACCTCTGAGAATCAGCATTGCTTGTAGAAGCAGGCCCATGCCCCAGAAGACCAGCTGGAAGGACAGGGAAAGCAAGTTCTTGACCAAAGCAGTGCTGGAAACTAACAGGGGAAGTCGAGGGATTTACAATATATAGAATCAGAGGATACTCCCTCTTGTTTTTTGTTTTCTGTTTCCGCCTCCCCCCCCCCCCTTTTTTTTCTCTCTCTATCTTTCTCCTTTTTCCAGTACAACTTGTTTCTGGCCACTCTGCACTGAGAAAAATGACTAGAAGGAAAAATTCACCACAAAGGAAAGAATCAGAAACATCCTCTCTCCCATAGAGTTACAAAGTTTGGAATACAATTCAAATTCAGAAAGCCAATTCAGAAACACAATTCTAAACCTACTGGTGGCTCTAGAAATAAGGATAAGGGATTTAAGATACTTCATGACTGCAGAATTGAGATCTCATCAGCCTGAAATTAAAAATCAATTAAATGAGATGCAATCCAAACTGGAGGTCCTAACAATGAGGGTTAACGAGGTAGAAGAACCAGTGAGTGACATACAAGACAAGTTGATGGCAAGGAAGGAAGCTGAGGAAAAAAGAAAAAAAAAAAAAAAGATCACGAGGAAAGGTTAAGGGAAATAAATGACAGCCTCAGCAGGAAAAAATCTACGTTTAATTGGGGTTCCAGAGGGCACCGACAGAGACAGAGGACCAGAAGGTGTATTTGGACAAATCATAGCTGAGAACTTCCCTTACTTGGGAAGGGAAACAGGCATTCGGATACAGGAGATAGATTCCCCCACCCCCACCCCTGCCCTGGGGAAATGAATAAAAACCACTCAACACCTCGACCTTTAATAGTAAAACTTACAAATTCCAAAGATAAAGAGAAGATCCTTAAAGCAGCAAGAGACAAGAAATCCCTAACGCTTATGAGCAGAAGTATTAGAATAACAGCAGAGCTCGCCACAGAGGCCTGGCAGGCCAGAAAGTGCTGGCAGGATATAGTCAGGGTCCTAAATGAGAAGAACCTGCAGCCAAGAATACTCTATCGAGCAGGAGCTCATTCAGAATAGGAGAGATAAAGAGCTTCCAAGATAGGCAGAAACTGAAAGAATATGATGAGCACCAAACCAGCTCTGCAAGAAATATTAAGGGGGACTCAGTAAAAGAAAGAGGTAGTCCAAGGAAACAATCCACAAAAACAGGAACTGAATAGGTATCATGATGACACTAAATTCATATCTTTCAATAGTAATTCTGAACGTGAATGGGCTTAATGACCCCATCAAAAGGTGCAGGGTTTCTGACTGGATAAAAAAGCAGGCCCCATCTACTTGCTGTCTACAAGAGACTCATTTTAGACGTAAGGTCACCTACAACCTGAAAATAAAAGGTTGTGGAACAATTTGCCATTCAAATGGTCCTCAAACGACAGCAGGGATAGCCATCCTTATATGAGATGAATTAGTTTATCCCAAAGACTGTAGTAAGAGATGAACAGTGACACTATATCATACTTAAAGGATCTATACTAGAAAGGACCTAACAATCATAAATATATATGCACCTAATGTGGGTGCTGCCAAGTATATCAATCAGGTAGTAACCAATGTTAAGACATACTTAGATAATAATACACTTATACTTGGTGAGTTGAACACAGCGCTTTCTATAATCAACAGGTCTTCGAAGCACAACATCTCCAAAGAAACGAGTGTTAAATGATACACTGGACCAGATGGATTTCACAGATATTTATAGAATCCTACATCCAAACACAACTGAATACACATTCTTCCCAAATGCACATGGAACTTTCTCCAGAATAGGCCACATACTGGGTCACCAATCAAGTCTTAACCGATACCAAAACATTGGGATTGTCCCCTGCATATTTTCAGACCATAATACTTTGAAATTAGAACGAAATCACAAGAAGTAGTTTGGATGGATTTCAAAAAGGTGGAGGTTAAGGACCGTCTACTAAAATATGAAAGGGTCATATTATTTATGGAATATGACCATAAATATGACCAGGAAATTAGAGAAGAATTAAAAAGATTTGTGGAAACTAGTGAGAATGAAGATACAACCATTCAAAATCTTTGGGATAGAGCAAAAGGAGTCATGAGGGGGAAATACATCACAATACAAGCATCCGTCTCAAAACTGGAAAAAACTCAAATACAAAAGCTAACCTTGCACCTAAAGGAGCTGGAGAGAAACAGCAAATGAAACCTTCACCCAGCAGAAGATGACAACAAAGATTTGAGCAGAACTCAATGAAATAGAGACCAGAAGAACTGTGGAGCAGATCAACAAAACCAGGAGTTGGTTCTTTGAAAGAATTAATAAGATAGATAAACCATTAGCCAGCCTTATTAAAAAGAAAAGAGAGAAGACTCAAATTAATAAAATAATGAATGAGAAAGGAGAGATCACCATCAATACCAAGGAAATACAAACGATGTTAAAAACTTACGCCAATAAATTAGGCAATCTAGAAGAAATGGACGCATTTCTGGAAAACCACAAACTACCAAAACTAGAACTGGAAGAAATAGACAACCTGAACAGGCCAATAACCAGGGAGGAAACTGAAGCAGTCATCAAAACCCTCCCAAGACACAAAAGTCCAGGGCCAGATGGCCTCCCAGGGGAATTCTATCAAAACTTTAAGAAGAAACCATACCTACCCTACCAAAGCTGTTCGGAAAGATAGAAAGAGATGGAGTACTTCCAAACTCATTTTATGAGGCCTGCATCACCTTAATTCCAAAACCAAAGACCCCACAAAAAGGAGAATTATAGATCAATATCCCTGATGAACACAGATGCAAAAATTCTCAACAAGACACTAACCAATAGGCTCCAACAATACATTAAAAAGATTATTCACCATGACCCAGTGGGATTTATCCCCAGGATACAAGAATAATGTCATGAAAATACTTTGTATGATACTATATTGACAAATAGATTTTACCACACATTCTTCCAAACCCACAGAATGTATAACACCAAGAGTGGATCATAATATAAACTATGGGCCTTGAGTAATTATGATGTATCAGTGTCGATTCATCAGTTGTGACAAGTGCCCCCCTCCCCTGCCCGCTGGAAAATCTTGACGTAAGAGAGGCTCTCTCTCTGTCTCTCTGTCTCTCTGTGTGTGTGTGTGTGTGTGTGTGTGTGTGTGTGTGTGTGTGTGTGTGTGTGTGTGTTTTGGGTGAGACAGGTATGTGGGAAATCTCTACTTTTTCCTCAACTTTTCTGTGACTCAAAAACTGCTCTGGAAAAAAAAAGTCCTAATAATTAATTAGTTGAGCTGCAGAAGAAAAGTCTGAGCTAGCAGAGGTTAGTTCATGAGGTCTAAGGAAAGAAACTATCTCTATGACATAAAAGTGCAAGGTGAAGCAGCAAGTGCTGATGCAGAAGCTGCAGCAAGGTATCCAGAAGTTATAGCAAAGAGAATTAATGAAGGCAGCCACACTGAACCGCAGATTTTCAATGTAGATTAAACAGCCTCATAGTGGATGTTAGGACTTTCATAGCTAGAGAGAAGTCAATGTCTGGCTTTAAAGCATCAAAGGACAGGCTGACTCTCTAAGTTAGGGGCTAATGCAGCTGGTGACTTTAAGCCAAAGCCAATGCTCATTTACTGTTATGAAATTCCTAGGGCCCTTTAGAATTATGCTAAATCCCTTCTATCTGTGCTCTATAAATGGAACTGCAAAGCCTAGATGACCGTACATCTATTTATGACATGGTTTCTTGAATGTTTTAAGTCCACTGTTGAACTGACTGCTCAGAAAAAAAAAAGATTCGTTTCAAAATATGACTGCTCACTAACAACGCACCTGGGCACCCAAGGGCTTTGACAGAGAGGTACAGTGAGATTAATGCTGTTTTTCTACCTCTAATACAACATCCATTCTGCAGCCCATGGATCAAGTGGTCATTTTCAACTTTCAAGGCTTAATATTTAAGAAACACATTTCATACAGCTATAGATGCCATAGATACTGATTTCTCTGATGGATGTGGGAAAAGTCCATTGAAAGCCTTCTGGAAAGGACTGACCACGCTAAATGCTATTAAGAACATTTGTGATTCGTAAGAAGCATTCAAAATATCAACAGAAATAGGAATTTGGAAGAAGTTGACTCTAAACCCCAGGGATGACTTTGAGGGGCTCAAGACTTCAGTGGAGGAAATAACTGCAGATGGGGTGGAAACAGCAGGAGAACTAGAATTAGAGGTAGAACCTGAAGTTGTGACTGAACTGCTGCAATCTCATAATAGAACTTGGATGAAATAAGTCAGTTAGATAAAGATCAATACCATATCACTTCACTTATATGTGGAATTTAAGAAATAAAATAGATGAACATAGGGGAAGGGAAGACAAAAAAGAGAAGCAAACCACAGGAGACTCTTATCTACAGAGAACAAACTAAGGGTTTCTGGAGGGGAGATGGGCGAACAGGGTGATGAGCATTAAGGGGTGCATTTGTGATGAGCACATGATGTTATACATTAGTAAGGAATCACTGTACTCTACTCCTGAAACCAATATTGCACCACATTCTAACCAACTAGAATTTAAGCAAAAACTTAAAAATTTTTAAAAGTACTAATGCCAAAAATGATGGCTTTAAAAGTGGGGGGGAAAAAACCTCAACCGATAGTGAGTTGCTTCTTATGGATGAAAAAAGAATATGATTTCTTGAGACGCAACCTATTCCTACTCCTGGGAAAGAATCTGTAAAGACTGTTGAAATGGCAATAAGGGATTCAGAATATTACATAAACTTAGTTGATAAAGCAGCAGCAAGGTTTGAGAAGACTGACTCCAATTTTGAAAGAGGTTGTACAGCGGGTAAGATGCTATCAAATAGCACCATATCCTACAGAGAACTGTTCATGAAAGGAAGAGCCAATTGATGTAGCAAATTTCATTGCTGTCTGATTTTAGCAAATTGGCACAGCTACTCCAACCTTCAGTGACTACCAGATGCAGACTTTAAAATAACTGTGATTGGGCAGCCCCGGTGATGCAGCGGTTTGGTGCCGCCTGCAGCCTGGGGTGTGATCCTGGAGACCTGGGATCAAGTCCCACGTCGGGCTCCCTGCGGGGAGCCTGCTTCTACCTCTGCCTGTGTCTCTGCCTCTCTCTCCCTCTGTGTTTCTCATGAATAAATAAATGAATTCTATAAAAAAAAGTCTCTTTTCTTACTTCTCTCTTTTTATTTTCTCTTCAAATATATTCATCTCTTTTGTTTCTTAAATTCCACGTAAGTGAGATCATACGGTATTTGTCTTTCTCAGACTGACTTATTTCCCTTAGCATTATATTCTCCAACTCTGTCCATAGCATGACAGATGGCAACATTTCATTCTTTTTCATGGCTGAGTAATATTTCTCGCTCTGTGTGTGTGTGTGTGTGTGTGTGTGTGTGCACGCGCACGCACACATACACACACACACACACACACACCCAACACCTTCTTTATCCATTAATCCGTTGATGGACATTCGGGCTTTGTCCATAGTTTGGCTTTTGTTGATAATACTGCAACAAACATTGGGGAGCATGTGCCCTTTCTGATCACTGCATCTGTATCTTTGGGGCGAAAGCTCAGTAGTGCAGTTTCTGGGTCATAGGGTAGCTCTATTTTTAACTTCTTGAGGACCCTCTGCATTGTTTTCCACAGTGGCTGCACAAGCCTGCGTTACCACCTACAGTGGAAAAAGACTCCCCTTTCTCCACATCCTCACCAACATCTGCCATTTCCTGATTTGTTCATTTTAGCCATTTTGACAGGTATGAGGTAAGTAGCTCATTGTGGTTTTGATTTGCGTTTCCTTGATGCTGGGTGATGTTGAGTGTCTTAACATGGCTGTTAATTAGCATATTTACACCACTGATATTTAACATGATCCTGAGTATAGTTAGATCAATATCTACCATATTGGTTACTGTTGTCTGTTATTGCCCTTGTTCTTTGTTTCTTTTTATGTCTTCCAGTGTTTTCCTGCTTCCTTTGGTTTTAATTCAACATTTTGTGATTGCATTTTCTCTCCCTCCTTAGTATCTAGATTATGCTTCTTTTCTTATTTTTTAAAGAGTTTGCAGGATGCATTTATAAAGAATCCGAGTGCCCTCACAGGCTTCACACACAATACACATTCCTCAGAACAGAGTATTCTCAATTCCTCCTTCTCATGCCGTAGGGCCCTCATCTCACTTACGCATAAGCTGTGATCGCTGAGTACTTGGTTGCTGGTTTTTGAGCAAACCATTGTCTGTTGGGTCAATTAGGAATTCAAAAATTGTTTTATTTCACTTTTCTTTACTCATTTTCTTTTTTTTAATAATAAATTTATTTTTTTTTATTGGTGTTCAATTTGCCAACATACAGAATAACACCCAATGCTCATCCCATCGAGTGGCCCCCTCAGTGCCCATCACCCATTCACCCCCACTCTGGATAGTACATGTATTTTAGAGTAACTTTATTATAGATTCCAATGGTAAATTGGAACATATTAACGTTGAGAATTGAGAATTAATTTTGAGACTTGAATTTGAGAATTTGAACTATTGAAATTTAGGGAGCCTTTCTGAATCTTAATTACATGTATGAAGAAACAACCTGAGGATTAATTGTGAGAACAGGTGCGAGAATATCCAGTGTACCGTTTTGCATAAATATTTGCATATGACTTTTCTTTTATGGAATTAGCCCGTAGCACTTATTTCAAGCAAAGGATTGGCATTATGCATGGAGGAACCCACTTTCTGTGATCATTTATTTTTATTTATTTATTTTTAAAAATTTTATTCATTTATTCATGAGAGACACACAGAGAGACAGAGACACAGGCAGAGAGAGAGAGAAGCGGGCTCCCCACGGATGTGGGACCCCAAAATTCCGGGATCACACTCTGAGCCAAAGGCAGAAGCTCAACTACTGAGCTGCCGAGGCGTCCCTCTGTGATCATTTAAATTTAGATCTGCACATCACTTTCCATTCATGTCATGCTATGTTCTAACTCTTCTCCAAAGAGTTATTTATAATAGAAACTACCTATGGCTGCTTGTTTAAGACAGGTGACACACATACAGTCTTCTTTCACTATTGTTGTTACCGGTTTCCCTATATTTCCAGAGAGAGCTATCCACCTTCAAGGGAGTGGACATTTTTATGAACGTTCTGTGCAGTGACTGTTGTTATGTTTTGAAATAGCAAAGAGATATTTCTCTAATTTCATGAGTTGGTTGAAGGCTATTAAGATTCTATTGATTAAAACTAAAAAGCCACCATCTTAACCAAGTGATCAAACTTATCTGACCCATAATTGGATCCAAGTAATAGCATGCACCTCCTGGCTGATCACTAAGAAGGGCACAATATCATCTCTGTAGTAATCCACCAAATAAAGTTTGTCTTTAATTCAATCTTGAAGAAACAAGCAGAAAAAATTCCATTGAGGAACATCGTAGCTGGCTTAGACTCTTCAAAAAAAAAAAAAAAAAAAAAAAAAGACTGGTCTATTTTAGATTAAGGAGACAACAGTGATATGAAAAATGAATGATTCTTTATTGGATAGCAGATTTTGAGGGGAAAGGAGGTTCTATAAGGGCTGTAAGAAACAATTTTGTGGGAAACAGAAATATGAAGAGGGCTTATATGATAGATAATAATTTCACATTAAGGTAAAAATTCTTGGGAGTGAAAATAGAACAGCTTTATGGGAGAATGTCCTGTTCTTTGAAGATATGTGCTGAATAATCAAGAGGGGAAGTGTCATGTCTGCCACTTCCTTTTAAGTGTTTTAGTGAAACTGTGTGTGTGTGTGTGTGTGTGTGTGTGGGTGATATATAGAGGGAAAATGATATAAGCAGATGTAGCAAAATATTGACACTGATGAATATAGGAAAAGGAACCTGTGGGTGTTTACAGTAATGTCCTTGTAATATTTTCAAAGACTTGAAAGTTTTCAAAATAAAATGCTGGGTAATGAAACAAATACCAGGTTTACATTTATGTATGAATACTTCTCAAGAGAAGAATGTTAACTCTAGTAAGATGACAGAAATATGATCGAAAATGATTTTTGGTTTACGTATCCATCTAGTTGGTCAACCAAAAAAATCTCAATTATCCTTCATTATTCTTTCCTGATCTTACTCTGACATTTTATTTATCAGCAATCCCATCCACTCTCCCTTGACAGCAGTTACATCGCCTCCTCTATCTACTGCTACCACCTTAGCCAAACCTCCACCATCATAGGTACCCTGGTAATAGAGGTGACTCACCTGGAAGCTTCCCCTCCTGCCTCCCTCGATCCACTCTCCCAAAAGCAGTTAGAGTAAATTTTTAAAATTATAAATTAAATCATGCTCCCTACCTCTGCTTATAACTCTCTGATGGCTTCTAATCCCACTTAGAAAAATAAAGTTCAATTCCTATCTCCATGACCAGTCTTCTACCCTCCATCCCGACCTCTGCTCAGGAGGAGCTTTCCTTTCTGGCCTCGCTGTCCCTCCACTATTCTAAACTTCTTCCTGCCCAAGTTTCCCTGTCTCTACCTGGAGTGCCTCCATCTCTTCTTTGTGACATAGCTGGTCCCTTCTTGTCCTTCATAGCTCAGTTCAAATGGCACCTCCTCTGTGAGGCTTCCTGTAACTCTCCAAACTAAAGTAGTGCTCAGTCTCTCATCCGCACATTGCCTAGCCTTCTTTCCTCTGAATTTTACATATTATTATCTGTCATTTTATATTTTTGTTTATTGTCCGTCTTCATGAAACTTATGGAGCTTCACAAGAACAGGCATACTGTTGGCCTTGTTTGCTGCTGTACTTTTAGCCACTCAGCAGTACCTGCTACATTTAGATGCTCTAGAATTGTTGAATGAACTAAAGAAAAGGTAACAGTCTATAAATTACTGTGGAGGTATATCAGGAAGAGGCTAGCCAGAAACACAGAATCCATGCTAGTTATTAAAACAAAAAGGAATGTGTTTCAGGGGATCGTGTCCAGGGGTGACAAAGAACTGAGAAGCCAAGCAGGGCTCCGTGAGATTATTAGCCACCATCACCCCTAGACTGGGGGCAAATGGAAGAAGTTATGCAGCTGAAGCTCCAGAAAAGTGTGTCGACTGAAACTGAAACTACAGAGAAGCATATTACTGATAGAGGAAGCCTCCTAAGGCAGGGAAGGAAGGAGGGGGATAAACTATATATTCCTTTTCTTTGCTGACTAGTCTCTGCTCAGTTGGAACCCAGGCAGAAGCTAGCAGACCCAAGAACTTGGGAAACATAATCTGTGTACAGGTCCCCTCCCTAACAGGCAGCAGGATGGGGGGCAAGGTTGGAAGGAGGGCAGACTGAGCAGATCCCTCCTGGAGCAGGGAACCTCTCATTGGGACGCCTGGTTGGCCCAGCGGTTGAGTGTCAGCCTTTGGCTCAGGTCGTGATCTGGGGTCCCAGGATCGAGTCCTGCATCAGGCTCCCTTCAGGGAGCCTGTTTCTCTCTGTGCCTGTGTCTCTGCCTCTCTCTGTGTCTCTCATGAATAGATAAATAAAATCTTTAAAAAAAAAAAAGGAACCTGTCATTGAATGAGAAAAATAAAAAACACATCCCAAAGCATTTATTCTTTTTTTTTCGCCTTTTTTTTAAAGATTTTATTTATTATTCATGATACAGAGAGAGAGGGAGAGAGGCAGACACACAGGCAGAGGGAGAAGAAGGCACCATGCCGGGAGCCCAACGCGAGACTTGATCCCCGGTTTCCAGGATCACGCCCTGGGCC
>NW_023330903.1:0-56804 GCF_011100685.1 Canis lupus familiaris
AGGAATGCAGCTAGTTGACAGCTGGCTTCAAGACATGCTTCCCTGTGAGAGTGAGGACAGGCAGAACCCTCCCGCATCCTGCCTGACTGTAGGAGTAGGCTAACATCCTAATGTTAGTGGCTGGGAGAGGTTGCGGGAAAAGCATGTGTGAGCACTGGGCCTGAACTCCCTGTATCTGAGTTGAATACAGCGATTTCCAATGGCCTTTCTTCAATCAGAGTGTAGCTAGGTTCCAAATCCCATGTCGAGTGGGTAGCAGACATCTGCCTCCATGCATACACACTTCTGAGAGTTGAGCTTATGGCCTGTACCTCCACATCCAGCCTGCTGGTACCCTTGGCTTCTAAAAGGCCTAGGCTCGCTGTTTGACGGAAGTGCTGGGAGAGGTAATTGGAATCACCCGGCACACAAGCTAGTGCCTCCAAGCTCAGTTCACGATTTCCTAGTAATCCTGTGGTAGACTGGTGCTACATACTAAGTTCCATAGTGAGAGGGTGAACGCCTTGTCCAAAGCATCTTACTTCTGAGAGTTGAGCTCTCCCTCACAGTTCACACCTGCCTGCAGAGTGAGTTTCTCGCACGTCTTCAGCAGAGACGTTTGCCAGAGTCTTTGCGACGCAGGGTAAACAATGCAGACCTGGAGGGTATCCCCAGGTGCAGTAGACTGGTAATCTTGGAACCTCCTGACTCAGATACTGCTACCTTCTCACTGCCATAGGAATGCAGCTAGTTGACAGCTGGCTTCAAGACATGCTTCCCTGTGAGAGCTGAGGAAGGGCAGAACCCTCCCGCATCCTGCCTGACTGTAGGAGTAGCTGCTAACATCCTAATGTTAGTGGCTGGGAGAGGTTGCGGGAAAAGCATGTGTGAGCATGGGCCTGAACTCCGTGTATCTGAGTTGAATACAGCGATTTCCAACGGCTTTCCTCACAGAGTGTGCTAGGTTCCAAATCCCATGTGCGGGTAGCAGACATCTGCCTCCCATGCATACACACTTCTGAGAGTTGAGCTTATGGCCTGTACCTCCACATCCAGCCTGCTGGTACCCTTGGCTTCTAAAAGGCCTAGGCTCGCTGTTGACGGAAGTGCTGGGAGAGGTAATTGGAATCTCCCGGCACACAAGACGAGTGCCTCAGCTCAATTCAGCGATTTCCCAGTAATTTGTGGTAGACTGGTGTACATACTAAGTTCCATATGTGAGAGGTAGCTGAACGCCTTGTCCAAAAGCATCTTCGTTGAGAGTTGAGCTCACCCTCAGTCCCTCACAGTTCCACACTGCCTGCAGAGTGAGTTTCGCACGTCTTCACCAGGACGATTGCCAGAGGCTTCTGAGTACAGTTACAATGCAGACCTGGGGGTATCCCCAGGTGCAGTAGTGGTAATCTTGGAACCTCCTCTGAACTCAGAATACTGCTACCTTCTCACTGCCATAGGAATGCAGCTAGTTGACAGCTGGCTTCAAGACATGCTTCCCGTGAGAGCTGAGGACAGGGCAGAACCCTCCCGCATCTGCCTGACTGTAGGAGTAGCTGCTAACATCCTTATGTTAGTGGCTGGGAGAGGTTGCGGAAAAGCATGTGTGAGCACTGGGCCTGAACTCCCGTGTATCTGAGTTGAATACAGCGATTTCCAATGGCCTTTCTCAATCACAGTGTAGCTAGGTTCCAACTCCCATGTCGAGTGGGTAGCAGACATCTGGCCTCCATGCCATACACACTTCTGAGAGTTGAGCTTATGGCCTGTACCTCCACATCCAGCCTGCTGGTACCCTTGGCTTCTAAAAGGCCTAGGCTCGCTGTTTGACGGAAGTGCTGGGAGAGGTAATTGGAATCACCCGGCACACAAGACGTGCCTCCAAGCTCAGTTCAGCGATTTCCTAGAATTCCTGTGGGTAGCAGGTGCTACATACTAAGTTCCATACGTGAAGGGTAGCTGAACGCCTTGTCCAAAACATCTTACTTTGAGAGTGAGCTCAGCCTCAGTCCCTCACAGTTCCACACTGCCTGCAGAGTGAGTTTCGCAGGTCTTCAGCAGAGACGATTGCCAGAGGCTTCTGAGACAAGGTAACAATGCAGACCTGGAGGGTATATCCAGGTGCAGTAGAGTGGTAATCTTGGAACCTCCTGACTCAGATATGCTACCTTCTCACTGCCATAGGAATGCAGCTAGTTGACAGCTGGCTTCAAGACATGCTTCCCTGTGAGAGCTGAGGACAGGGCAGAACCCTCCCGCATGCTGCCTGACTGTAGGAGTAGCTGCTAACATCCTAATGTTAGTGGCTGGGAGAGGTTGCGGGAAAAAGCATGTGTGAGCACTGGGCCTGAACTCCCCGTGTATCTGAGTTGAATACAGCGATTTCCAACGGCTTTTCATACCAGAGTGTAGCTAGGTTCCAAATCCCATGTACGAGCGGGTAGCAGACTCTGCCTCCCATGCATACACACTTCTGAGAGTTGAGCTTATGGCCTTGTACCTCCACATCCAGCCTGCTGGTACCCTTGGCTTCTAAAGGCCTAGGCTCGCTGTTTGACGGAAGTGCTGGGAGAGGTACTTGGAATCTCCCGGCACACAAGACGAGTGCATCCAAGTTCAATTCAATGCCGATTTCCCAGTAATTCTTGTGGTAGACAGGTGCTACATAGTAAGTTCCATATGTGAGAAGGTAGCTGAACGCCTTGTCCAAAAGCATCTTACTTCTGAGAGTTGAGCTCACCCTCAGTCCCTCACAGTTCCACACTGCCTGCAGAGTGAGTTTCACACGTCTTCACCAGAGACGATTGCCAGAGGCTTTGAGTACAAGTTAACAATGCCGACCTGGAGGTATCTCCAGGTGCAGTAGAGTGGTAATCTTGGAACCTCCTGACTCAGAATACTGCTACCTTCTCACTGCCCTAGGAATGCAGCTAGTTGACAGCTGGCTTCAAGACATGCTTCCCTGTGAGAGCTGAGGACAGGGCAGAACCCTCCCGCATCCTGCCTGACTGTAGGAGTAGCTGCTAACATCCTAAATGTTAGTGGCTGGGGAGAGGTTGCGGGAAAGCATGTTGTGAGCACCCTGGGCCTGAACTCCCTGGTATCTGAGTTGAATACAGCGATATCAACGGCTTCATCAATCAGAGTGTAGCCAGGTTCCCAACTCCCATCGTCCGAGTGGGTAGCAGACATCTGCCTCCCATGCATAACACCTTCTGAGAGTTGAGCTTATGGCCTGTCCTCCACATCCAGCCTGCTGTACCCTTGGCTTCTAAAAGGCCTAGGCTCGCTGTTTGACGGAAGTGTTGGGAGAGGTAATTGGAATCACCCGGCACACAAAGACTAGTGCCTCCAAAGCTCAGTCAGCGATTTCCTAGTAATTCCTGTGGTTAGACTGGTGCTACATACTAAGTTCCATACGTGAGAGGGTAGCTGAACGCCTTGTCCAAAAGCATCTTACTTCTGAGAGCTTGAGCTCAGCCTCAGTCCCTCACAGTTCCACACTGCCTGCAGAGTGAGTTTCCGCAGGTCTTCAGCAGAGACTTTGCCAGAGGCTTCTGAGACGCAGGGTAACAATGCAGACCTGGAGGTTATCCCCAGGTGCAGTAGACTGGGTAATCTTGAGACCTCCTGACTCAGAATACTGCTACCTTCTCACTGCCATAGGAATGCAGCTAGTTGACAGCTGGCTTCAAGACATGCTTCCCTGTGAGAGCTGAGGACGGGCAGAACCTCCCGCATCCTGCCTGACTGTAGGAGTAGCTGCTAACATCCTAATGTTAGTGGCTGGGAGAGGTTGCGGGAAAAGCATGTGTGAGCACTGGGCCTGAACTCCCGTGTATCTGAGTTGAATACAGCGATTTCCAACGGCTTTCATCAACCAGAGTGTAGCTAGGTTCCAAATCCCATGTACGAGCGGGTAGCAGACATCTGCCTCCCATGCATACACACTTCTGAGAGTTGAGCTTATGCCTGTACCTCCACATCCAGCCTGCTGGTACCCTTGGCTTCTAAAGGCCTAGGCTCGCTGGTTTGACGGAAGTGCTGGGATGGTAATTGGAATCTCCCGGCACACAAGACGAGTGCCTCCAAGCTCAATTCACGATTTCCCAGTAATTCTTGTGGTAGACAGTGCTACATACTAAGTTCCATATGTGAGAAGGTAGCTGAACGCCTTGGTCCAAACGCATCTTACTTCTGAAGAGTTGAGCCCACCCTCAGTCCCTCACACTTCCACACGCCTGCAGATTGAGTTTCACACGTCTTCAACAGAGACGATTGCCAGAGGCTCTGAGTACAAGTTAACAATGCAGACCTGGAGGGTATCTCCAGGTGCGTAGAGTGTAATCTTGGAACCTCCTGACTCAGAGTACTGCTACCTTCTCACTGCCATAGAATGCAGGCTAGTTGACAGCTGGCTTCAAGACATGCTTTCCTAGTGAGAGACTGAGGACAGGGCAGAACCCTCCCGCATCCTGCCTGACTGTAGAAGTAGCTGCTAACATCCTTATGTTAGTTGGCTGGGAGAGGTTGCGGGAAAAAGGCATGTGTGAGTCACTGGGCCTGAACTCCCGTGTATCTGAGTTGAATACAGCGATTTCCAAGGGCCCTTCTTCAATCACAGTGGTAGCTAGGTTCCAATCTCCCATGTCCGAGTGGGTAGCAGACATCTGCCTCCCATGCATACACACTTCTGAGAGTTGAGCTTATGGGCCTGTACCTCCCACATCCAGCCTGCTGGTACCCTTGGCTTCTAAAAGGCCTAGGCTCGCTGTTTGACGGAAGTGCTGGGAGAGGTAATTGGAATCACCCGGCACACAAGACTAGTGCCTCCAAGCTCAGTCAGCGATTTCCTAGTAATTCCTGTGGTAGACTGGTGCTACATACTAAGTTCCATACGGAGAGGGTAGCTGAACGCCTTTGTCCAAAACCATCTTACTTCTGAGAGTTGAGCTCAGCCTCAGTCCCTCACAGTTCCACACTGCACTGCAGAGTGAGTTTCACAGGTCTTCAGCAGAGACGTTTGCCAGAGGCTTCTGAGACGCAGGGTAACAATGCAGACCTGGAGGGTATCCCCAGGTGCAGTAGACTGGTAATCTTGGAACCTCCTGACTCAGAATACTGCTACCTTCTCACTGCCATAGGAATGCAGCTAGTTGACAGCTGGCTTCAAGACATGCTTCCCTGTGAGAGCTGAGGACAGGGCAGAACCCTCCCGCATCCTGCCTGACTGTAGGAGTAGCTGCTAACATCCTAATGTTAGTGGCTGGGAGAGGTTGCGGGAAAAGCATGTGTGAGCACTGGGCCTGAACTCCCGTGTATCTGAGTTGAATACAGCGATTTCCAACGGCTTTCCTCAACCAGAGTGTAGCTAGGTTCCAAATCCCATGTACGAGCGGGTAGCAGACATCTGCCTCCCATGCATACACACTTCTGAGAGTTGAGCTTATGGCCTGTACCTCCACATCCAGCCTGCTGGTACCCTTGGCTTCTAAAAGGCCTAGGCTCGCTGTTTGACGGAAGTGCTGGGAGAGGTAATTGGAATCTCCCGGCACACAAGACGAGTGCCTCCAAGCTCAATTCACGATTTCCCAGTAATTCTTGTGGTAGACAGGTGCTACATACTAAGTTCCATATGTGAGAAGGTAGCTGAACGCCTTGTCCAAAAGCATCTTACTTCTGAGAGTTGAGCTCACCCTCAGTCCCTCACAGTTCCACACTGCCTGCAGAGTGAGTTTCACACGTCTTCACCAGAGACGATTGCCAGAGGCTTCTGAGTACAAGTTAACAATGCAGACCTGGAGGGTATCTCCAGGTGCAGTAGAGTGGTAATCTTGGAACCTCCTGACTCAGAGTACTGCTACCTTCTCACTGCCATAGGAATGCAGCTAGTTGACAGCTGGCTTCAAGACATGCTTCCCTGTGAGAGCTGAGGACAGGGCAGAACCCTCCCGCATCCTGCCTGACTGTAGGAGTAGCTGCTAACATCCTAATGTTAGTGGCTGGGAGAGGTTGCGGGAAAAGCATGTGTGAGCACTGGGCCTGAACTCCCGTGTATCTGAGTTGAATACAGCGATTTCCAATGGCCTTCTTCAATCACAGTGTAGCTAGGTTCCAACTCCCATGTCCGAGTGGGTAGCAGACATCTGCCTCCCATGCATACACACTTCTGAGAGTTGAGCTTATGGCCTGTACCTCCACATCCAGCCTGCTGGTACCCTTGGCTTCTAAAAGGCCTAGGCTCGCTGTTTGACGGAAGTGCTGGGAGAGGTAATTGGAATCACCCGGCACACAAGACTAGTGCCTCCAAGCTCAGTTCAGCGATTTCCTAGTAATTCCTGTGGTAGACTGGTGCTACATACTAAGTTCCATACGTGAGAGGGTAGCTGAACGCCTTGTCCAAAACCATCTTACTTCTGAGAGTTGAGCTCAGCCTCAGTCCCTCACAGTTCCACACTGCCTGCAGAGTGAGTTTCGCAGGTCTTCAGCAGAGACGTTTGCCAGAGGCTTCTGAGACGCAGGGTAACAATGCAGACCTGGAGGGTATCCCCAGGTGCAGTAGACTGGTAATCTTGGAACCTCCTGACTCAGAATACTGCTACCTTCTCACTGCCATAGGAATGCAGCTAGTTGACAGCTGGCTTCAAGACATGCTTCCCTGTGAGAGCTGAGGACAGGGCAGAACCCTCCCGCATGCTGCCTGACTGTAGGAGTAGCTGCTAACATCCTAATGTTAGTGGCTGGGAGAGGTTGCGGGAAAAGCATGTGTGAGCACTGGGCCTGAACTCCCGTGTATCTGAGTTGAATACAGCGATTTCCAACGGCTTTCCTCAACCAGAGTGTAGCTAGGTTCCAAATCCCATGTACGAGCGGGTAGCAGACATCTGCCTCCCATGCATACACACTTCTGAGAGTTGAGCTTATGGCCTGTACCTCCACATCCAGCCTGCTGGTACCCTTGGCTTCTAAAAGGCCTAGGCTCGCTGTTTGACGGAAGTGCTGGGAGAGGTAATTGGAATCTCCCGGCACACAAGAGCAGTGCCCTCCCAAGCTCAATTCACGATTTCCCAGTAATTCTTGTGGTAGACAGGTGCTACATACTAAGTTCCATATGTGAGAGGTAGCTGAACGCTTGTCCAAAGCCATCTTACTTCTGAGAGTTGAGCTCCACCTCAGTCCCTCACAGTTCCACACTGCTCTGCAGAGTGAGTTTCCACGTCTTCACCAGAGACGATTGCCAGAGGCTTCTGAGTACACGTTAACAATGCAGACCTGGAGGGTATCTCCAGGTGCAGTAGAGTGGTAATCTTGGAACCTCCTGACTCAGTAATACTGCTACCTTCTCACTGCCATAGGAATGCAGCTAGTTGACAGCTGGCTTCAAGACATGCTTCCCTGTGAGAGCTGAGGACAGGGCAGAAACCCTCCCCCCCGCATGCCTGCCTACTGTAGGAAGTAGCTGCTAACATCCTTATGTTAGTGGCTGGGAGAGGTGCGAGGAAAAGCATGTGTGAGCACTGGGCCTGAACTCCCGTGTATCTGAGTTGAATACAGCGATTTCCAATGGCCTTCTTCAATCACAGTGTAGCTAGGTTCCAACTCCCATGTCCGAGTGGGTAGCAGACATCTGCCTCCCATGCATACACACTTCTGAGAGTTGAGCTTATGGCCTGTACCTCCACATCCAGCCTGCTGGTACCCTTGGCTTCTAAAAGGCCTAGGCTCGCTGTTTGACGGAAGTGCTGGGAGAGGTAATTGGAATCACCCGGCACACAAGACTAGTGCCTCCAAGCTCAGTTCCAGCGATTTCCTAGTAATTCCTGTGGTAGACTGGTGCTACATACTAAGTTCCATACGTGAGAGGGTAGCTGAACGCCTTGTCCAAAAGCCATCTTACTTCTGAGAGTTGAGCTCAGCCTCAGTCCCTCACAGTTCCACACTGCCTGCAGAGTGAGTTTCGCAGGTCTTCAGCAGAGACGTTTGCCAGAGGCTTCTGAGACGCAGGGTAACAATGCAGACCTGGAGGGTATCCCCAGGTGCAGTAGACTGGTAATCTTGGAACCTCCTGACTCAGAATACTGCTACCTTCTCACTGCCATAGGAATGCAGCTAGTTGACAGCTGGCTTCAAGACATGCTTCCCTGTGAGAGCTGAGGACAGGGCAGAACCCTCCCGCATGCCTGCCTGACTGTAGGAGTAGCTGCTAACATCCTAATGTTAGTGGCTGGGAGAGGTTGCGGGAAAAGCATGTGTGAGCACTGGGCCTGAACTCCCGTGTATCTGAGTTGAATACAGCGATTTCCAACGGCTTTCCTCAACCAGAGTGTAGCTAGGTTCCAAATCCCATGTACGAGCGGGTAGCAGACATCTGCCTCCCATGCATACACACTTCTGAGAGTTGAGCTTATGGCCTGTACCTCCACATCCAGCCTGCTGGTACCCTTGGCTTCTAAAAGGCCTAGGCTCGCTGTTTGACGGAAGTGCTGGGAGAGGTAATTGGAATCTCCCGGCACACAAGACGAGTGCCTCCAAGCTCAATTCACGATTTCCCAGTAATTCTTGTGGTAGACAGGTGCTACATACTAAGTTCCATATGTGAGAGGTAGCTGAACGCCTTGTCCAAAAGCATCTTACTTCTGAGAGTTGAGCTCACCCTCAGTCCCTCACAGTTCCACACTGCCTGCAGAGTGAGTTTCACACGTCTTCACCAGAGACGATTGCCAGAGGCTTCTGAGTACAAGTTAACAATGCAGACCTGGAGGGTATCTCCAGGTGCAGTAGAGTGGTAATCTTGGAACCTCCTGACTCAGAATACTGCTACCTTCTCACTGCCATAGGAATGCAGCTAGTTGACAGCTGGCTTCAAGACATGCTTCCCTGTGAGAGCTGAGGACAGGGCAGAACCCTCCCGCATCCTGCCTGACTGTAGGAGTAGCTGCTAACATCCTAATGTTAGTGGCTGGGAGAGGTTGCGGGAAAAGCATGTGTGAGCACTGGGCCTGAACTCCCGTGTATCTGAGTTGAATACAGCGATTTCCAACGGCTTTCTTCAATCAGAGTGTAGCCAGGTTCCAAATCCCATGTCCGAGTGGGTAGCAGACATCTGCCTCCCATGCATACACACTTCTGAGAGTTGAGCTTATGGCCTGTACCTCCACATCCAGCCTGCTGGTACCCTTGGCTTCTAAAAGGCCTAGGCTCGCTGTTTGACGGAAGTGCTGGGAGAGGTAATTGGAATCACCCGGCACACAAGACTAGTGCCTCCAAGCTCAGTTCAGCGATTTCCCAGTAATTCCTTGTGGTAGACATGTGCTACATACTAAGTTCCATATGTGAGAAGGTAGCTGAACGCCTTGTCCAAAAGCATCTTACTTCTGAGAGTTGAGCTCACCCTCAGTCCCTCACAGTTCCACACTGCCTGCAGAGTGAGTTTCACACGTCTTCACCAGAGACGATTGCCAGAGGCTTCTGAGTACAAGTTAACAATGCAGACCTGGAGGGTATCTCCAGGTGCAGTAGAGTGGTAATCTTGGAACCTCCTGACTCAGAATACTGCTACCTTCTCACTGCCATAGGAATGCAGCTAGTTGACAGCTGGCTTCAAGACATGCTTCCCTGTGAGAGCTGAGGACAGGGCAGAACCCTCCCGCATCCTGCCTGACTGTAGGAGTAGCTGCTAACATCCTAATGTTAGTGGCTGGGAGAGGTTGCGGGAAAAGCATGTGTGAGCACTGGGCCTGAACTCCCGTGTATCTGAGTTGAATACAGCGATTTCCAACGGCTTTCCTCAACCAGAGTGTAGCTAGGTTCCAAATCCCATGTCCGAGTGGGTAGCAGACATCTGCCTCCCATGCATACACACTTCTGAGAGTTGAGCTTATGGCCTGTACCTCCACATCCAGCCTGCTGGTACCCTTGGCTTCTAAAAGGCCTAGGCTCGCTGTTTGACGGAAGTGCTGGGAGAGGTAATTGGAATCTCCCGGCACACAAGACGAGTGCCTCCAAGCTCAATTCACGATTTCCCAGTAATTCTTGTGGTAGACAGGTGCTACATACTAAGTTCCATATGTGAGAGGGTAGCTGAACGCCTTGTCCAAAAGCATCTTACTTCTGAGAGTTGAGCTCAGCCTCAGTCCCTCACAGTTCCACACTGCCTGCAGAGTGAGTTTCACACGTCTTCACCAGAGACGTTTGCCAGAGGCTTCTGAGACGCAGGGTAACAATGCAGACCTGGAGGGTATCCCAGGTGCAGTAGACTGGTAATCTTGGAACCTCCTGACTCAGAATACTGCTACCTTCTCACTGCCATAGGAATGCAGCTAGTTGACAGCTGGCTTCAAGACATGCTTCCCTGTGAGAGCTGAGGACAGGGCAGAACCCTCCCGCATCCTGCCTGACTGTAGGAGTAGCTGCTAACATCCTAATGTTAGTGGCTGGGAGAGGTTGCGGGAAAAGCATGTGTGAGCACTGGGCCTGAACTCCCGTGTATCTGAGTTGAATACAGCGATTTCCAACGGCTTTCCTTCAACCAGAGTGTAGCCTAGGTTCCAAATCCCATGTCCGAGCTGGGTAGCAGACATCTGCCTCCCATGCATACACACTTCTGAGAGTTGAGCTTATGGCCTGTACCTCCACATCCAGCCTGCTGGTACCCTTGGCTTCTAAAAGGCCTAGGCTCGCTGTTTGACGGAAGTGCTGGGAGAGGTAATTGGAATCTCCCGGCACACAAGACGAGTGCCTCCAAGCTCAATTCACGATTTCCCAGTAATTCTTGTGGTAGACAGGTGCTACATACTAAGTTCCATATGTGAGAGGTAGCTGAACGCCTTGTCCAAAAGCATCTTACTTCTGAGAGTTGAGCTCACCCTCAGTCCCTCACAGTTCCACACTGCCTGCAGAGTGAGTTTCACACGTCTTCACCAGAGACGATTGCCAGAGGCTTCTGAGTACAAGTTAACAATGCAGACCTGGAGGGTATCTCCAGGTGCAGTAGAGTGGTAATCTTGGAACCTCCTGACTCAGAGTACTGCTACCTTCTCACTGCCATAGGAATGCAGCTAGTTGACAGCTGGCTTCAAGACATGCTTCCCTGTGAGAGCTGAGGACAGGGCAGAACCCTCCCGCATCCTGCCTGACTGTAGGAGTAGCTGCTAACATCCTTATGTTAGTGGCTGGGAGAGGTTGCGGGAAATGCATGTGTGAGCACTGGGCCTGAACTCCCGTGTATCTGAGTTGAATACAGCGATTTCCAATGGCCTTCTTCAATCAGAGTGTAGCCAGGTTCCAACTCCCATGTCCGAGTGGGTAGCAGACATCTGCCTCCCATGCATACACACTTCTGAGAGTTGAGCTTATGGCCTGTACCTCCACATCCAGCCTGCTGGTACCCTTGGCTTCTAAAAGGCCTAGGCTCGCTGTTTGACGGAAGTGCTGGGAGAGGTAATTGGAATCACCCGGCACACAAGACTAGTGCCTCCAAGCTCAGTTCAGCGATTTCCTAGTAATTCCTGTGGTAGACTGGTGCTACATACTAAGTTCCATACGTGAGAGGGTAGCTGAACGCCTTGTCCAAAAGCATCTTACTTCTGAGAGTTGAGCTCAGCCTCAGTCCCTCACAGTTCCACACTGCCTGCAGAGTGAGTTTCGCAGGTCTTCAGCAGAGACGTTTGCCAGAGGCTTCTGAGACGCAGGTAACAATGCAGACCTGGAGGGTATCCCAGGTGCAGTAGACTGGTAATCTTGGAACCTCCTGACTCAGAATACTGCTACCTTCTCACTGCCATAGGAATGCAGCTAGTTGACAGCTGGCTTCAAGACATGCTTCCCTGTGAGAGCTGAGGACAGGGCAGAACCCTCCCGCATCCTGCCTGACTGTAGGAGTAGCTGCTAACATCCTAATGTTAGTGGCTGGGAGAGGTTGCGGGAAAAGCATGTGTGAGCACTGGGCCTGAACTCCCGTGTATCTGAGTTGAATACAGCGATTTCCAACGGCTTTCCTCAACCAGAGTGTAGCCTAGGTTCCAAATCCCATGTACGAGCGGGTAGCAGACATCTGCCTCCCATGCATACACACTTCTGAGAGTTGAGCTTATGGCCTGTACCTCCACATCCAGCCTGCTGGTACCCTTGGCTTCTAAAAGGCCTAGGCTCGCTGTTTGACGGAAGTGCTGGGAGAGGTAATTGGAATCTCCCGGCACACAAGACTAGTGCCTCCAAGCTCAGTCCAGCGATTTCCCAGTAATTCTTGTGGTAGACAGGTGCTACATACTAAGTTCCATATGTGAGAAGGTAGCTGAACGCCTTGTCCAAAAGCATCTTACTTCTGAGAGTTGAGCTCACCCTCAGTCCCTCACAGTTCCACACTGCCTGCAGAGTGAGTTTCGCACGTCTTCACCAGAGACGTTTGCCAGAGGCTTCTGAGACGCAGGGTAACAATGCAGACCTGGAGGGTATCCCCAGGTGCAGTAGAGTGGTAATCTTGGAACCTCCTGACTCAGAATACTGCTACCTTCTCACTGCCATAGGAATGCAGCTAGTTGACAGCTGGCTTCAAGACATGCTTCCCTGTGAGAGCTGAGGACAGGGCAGAACCCTCCCGCATCCTGCCTGACTGTAGGAGTAGCTGCTAACATCCTAATGTTAGTGGCTGGGAGAGGTTGCGGGAAAAGCATGTGTGAGCACTGGGCCTGAACTCCCGTGTATCTGAGTTGAATACAGCGATTTCCAACGGCTTTCTTCAATCAGAGTGTAGCCAGGTTCCAAATCCCATGTGCGAGTGGGTAGCAGACATCTGCCTCCCATGCATACACACTTCTGAGAGTTGAGCTTATGGCCTGTACCTCCACATCCAGCCTGCTGGTACCCTTGGCTTCTAAAAGGCCTAGGCTCGCTGTTTGACCGAAGTGTTGGGAGAGGTAATTGGAATCACCCGGCACACAAGACTAGTGCCTCCAAGCTCAAGTCCAGCGATTTCCTAGTAATTCCTGTGGTAGACTGGTGCTACATACTAAGTTCCATACTGTGAGAGGGTAGCTGAACGCCTTGTCCAAAAGCATCTTACTTCTGAGAGTTGAGCTCAGCCTCAGTCCCTCACAGTTCCACACTGCCTGCAGAGTGAGTTTCGCACGTCTTCACCAGAGACGTTTGCCAGAGGCTTCTGAGACGCAGGTAACAATGCAGACCTGGAGGGTATCCCAGGTGCAGTAGACTGGTAATCTTGGAACCTCCTGACTCAGAATACTGCTACCTTCTCACTGCCATAGGAATGCAGCTAGTTGACAGCTGGCTTCAAGACATGCTTCCCTGTGAGAGCTGAGGACAGGGCAGAACCCTCCCGCATCCTGCCTGACTGTAGGAGTAGCTGCTAACATCCTAATGTTAGTGGCTGGGAGAGGTTGCGGGGAAAAGCATGTGTGAGCACTGGGCCTGAACTCCCGTGTATCTGAGTTGAATACAGCGATTTCCAACGGCTTTCTCAATCAGAGTGTAGCCAGGTTCCAAATCCCATGTCCGAGTGGGTAGCAGACATCTGCCTCCCATGCATACACACTTCTGAGAGTTGAGCTTATGGCCTGTACCTCCACATCCAGCCTGCTGGTACCCTTGGCTTCTAAAAGGCCTAGGCTCGCTGTTTGACGGAAGTGTTGGGAGAGGTAATTGGAATCACCCGGCACACAAGACTAGTTGCCTCCAAGCTCAGTCCAGCGATTTCCTAGTAATTCCTGTGGTAGACTGGTGCTACATACTAAGTTCCATACGTGAGAGGGTAGCTGAACGCCTTGTCCAAAAGCATCTTACTTCTGAGAGTTGAGCTCAGCCTCAGTCCCTCACAGTTCCACACTGCCTGCAGAGTGAGTTTCGCACGTCTTCACCAGAGACGTTTGCCAGAGGCTTCTGAGACGCAGGGTAACAATGCAGACCTGGAGGGTATCCCCAGGTGCAGTAGACTGGTAATCTTGGAACCTCCTGACTCAGAATACTGCTACCTTCTCACTGCCATAGGAATGCAGCTAGTTGACAGCTGGCTTCAAGACATGCTTCCCTGTGAGAGCTGAGGACAGGGCAGAACCCTCCCGCATCCTGCCTGACTGTAGGAGTAGCTGCTAACATCCTAATGTTAGTGGCTGGGAGAGGTTGCGGGAAAAGCATGTGTGAGCACTGGGCCTGAACTCCCGTGTATCTGAGTTGAATACAGCGATTTCCAACGGCTTTCCTCAATCAGAGTGTAGCCAGGTTCCAAATCCCATGTACGAGGGGTAGCAGACATCTGCCTCCCATGCATACACACTTCTGAGAGTTGAGCTTATGGCCTGTACCTCCACATCCAGCCTGCTGGTACCCTTGGCTTCTAAAAGGCCTAGGCTCGCTGTTTGACGGAAGTGCTGGGAGAGGTAATTGGAATCCCCGGCACACAAGACTAGTGCCTCCAAGCTCAAGTCAGCGATTTCCTAGTAATTCCTGTGGTAGACTGGTGCTACATACTAAGTTCCATATGTGAGAGGGTAGCTGAACGCCTTGTCCAAAAGCATCTTACTTCTGAGAGTTGAGCTCAGCCTCAGTCCCTCACAGTTCCACACTGCCTGCAGAGTGAGTTTCACACGTCTTCACCAGAGACGATTGCCAGAGGCTTCTGAGTACAAGGTAACAATGCAGACCTGGAGGGTATCTCCAGGTGCAGTAGAGTGGTAATCTTGGAACCTCCTGACTCAGAATACTGCTACCTTCTCACTGCCATAGGAATGCAGCTAGTTGACAGCTGGCTTCAAGACATGCTTCCCTGTGAGAGCTGAGGACAGGGCAGAACCCTCCCGCATCCTGCCTGACTGTAGGAGTAGCTGCTAACATCCTAATGTTAGTGGCTGGGAGAGGTTGCGGGAAAAGCATGTGTGAGCACTGGGCCTGAACTCCGTGTATCTCAGTTGAATACAGCGATTTCCACGGCTTTCTTCAATCAGAGTGTAGCCAGGTTCCAAATCCCATGTGCGAGTGGGTAGCAGACATCTGCCTCCATGCATACACACTTCTGAGAGTTGAGCTTATGGCCTGTACCTCCACATCCAGCCTGCTGGTACCCTTGGCTTCTAAAAGGCCTAGGCTCGCTGTTTGACGGAAGTGTTGGGAGAGGTAATTGGAATCACCCGGCACACAAGACTAGTGCCTCCAAGCTCAGTCAGCGATTTCCTAGTAATTCCTGTGGTAGACTGGTGCTACATACTAAGTTCCATACGTGAGAGGGTAGCTGAACGCCTTGTCCAAAAGCATCTTACTTCTGAGAGTTGAGCTCAGCCTCAGTCCCTCACAGTTCCACACTGCCTGCAGAGTGAGTTTCACACGTCTTCACCAGAGACGTTTGCCAGAGGCTTCTGAGTACAAGTTAACAATGCAGACCTGGAGGGTATCTCCAGGTGCAGTAGAGTGGTAATCTTGGAACCTCCTGACTCAGAATACTGCTACCTTCTCACTGCCATAGGAATGCAGCTAGTTGACAGCTGGCTTCAAGACATGCTTCCCTGTGAGAGCTGAGGACAGGGCAGAACCCTCCCGCATCCTGCCTGACTGTAGGAGTAGCTGCTAACATCCTAAAGTTAGTGGCTGGGAGAGGTTGCGGGAAAAGCATGTGTGAGCACTGGGCCTGAAACTCCCGTGTATCTGAGTTGAATACAGCGATTCCAACGGCTTTCCTCAATCAGAGTGTAGCTAGGTTCCAAATCCCATGTACGAGCTGGGTAGCAGACATCTGCCTCCCATGCATACACACTTCTGAGAGTTGAGCTTATGGCCTGTACCTCCACATCCAGCCTGCTGGTACCCTTGGCTTCTAAAAGGCCTAGGCTCGCTGTTTGACCGAAGTGCTTGGGAGAGGTAATTGGAATCACCCGGCACACAAGACGAGTGCCTCCAAGCTCAATTCCACGATTTCCCAGTAATTCTGTGGTAGACAGGTGCTACATACTAAGTTCCATATGTGAGATAGGTAGCTGAACGCCTTGTCCAAAAGCATCTTACTTCTGAGAGTTGAGCTCAGCCCTCAGTCCCTCACAGGTTCCACACTGCCTGCAGAGTGAGTTTCCACACGTTCTTTCACCAGTAGGACGATTTGCCATAGAGCTTGCCTGCGTACAAGTTGAACAATGCAGACCTGGAGGGTATCTCCAGGTGCAGTAGAGGTGGTAATCCTTGAACCCCTCCTGAACTCAGGATACTGACTGCTACCTTCTCCACTTGGCCATAGGAATGCAGTCGTTGACGCTGTGCTTTCAAGACCACTGCTTTCCCTGTGAGAGCTGAGGAACCAGGGCCGAAACCCTCCCGCATCCCTGCCTGACTGTAGGAGTAGCTGCTAACATCCTAAAAGTTAGTGGCCTGGGAGAGGTTGCGGGAAAAGCATGATGTGAGAACTGGGCCTGAAACTCCCGTGTATATGAGTTGAATACAGCTGATTTCCAACGCTTCTTCAATCAGGAGTGTAGCCAGGGTATCCAAATCCCATGTCCGAGTGGGTAGCAGACATCTGCCTCCCATGCATACACACTTCGGAGAGTTTGAGCTTATGGCCTGTTACCATCCACATCCAGCCTGCTGGTACCCTTGGCTTCTAAAAGGCCTAGGCTCGCTGTTTGACGGAAGTGTTGGGAGAGGTAATTGGAATCACCCGGCACACAAGACTAGTGCCTCCAAGCTCAGTCCAGCGATTTCCTAGTAATTCCTGTGGTAGACTGGTGCTACATACTAAGTTCCATACGTGAGAGGGTAGCTGAACGCCTTGTCCAAAAGCATCTTACTTCTGAGAGTTGAGCTCAGCCTCAGTCCCTCACAGTTCCACACTGCCTGCAGAGTGAGTTTCGCAGGTCTTCACCAGAGACGTTTGCCAGAGGCTTCTGAGACGCAGGGTAACAATGCAGACCTGGAGGGTATCCCCAGGTGCAGTAGACTGGTAATCTTGGAACCTCCTGACTCAGAATACTGCTACCTTCTCACTGCCATAGGAATGCAGCTAGTTGACAGCTGGCTTCAAGACATGCTTCCCTGTGAGAGCTGAGGACAGGGCAGAACCCTCCCGCATCCTGCCTGACTGTAGGAGTAGCTGCTAACATCCTAATGTTAGTGGCTGGGAGAGGTTGCGGGAAAAGCATGTGTGAGCACTGGGCCTGAACTCCCGTGTATCTGAGTTGAATACAGCGATTTCCAACGGCTTTCCTCAACCAGAGTGTAGCCTAGGTTCCAAATCCCATGTCCGAGTGGGTAGCAGACATCTGCCTCCCATGCATACACACTTCTGAGAGTTGAGCTTATGGCCTGTACCTCCACATCCAGCCTGCTGGTACCCTTGGCTTCTAAAAGGCCTAGGCTCGCTGTTTGACGGAAGTGCTGGGAGAGGTAATTGGAATCTCCCGGCACACAAGACGAGTGCCTCCAAGCTCAATTCACGATTTCCTAGTAATTCTTGTGGTAGACAGGTGCTACATACTAAGTTCCATATGTGAGAAGGTAGCTGAACGCCTTGTCCAAAAGCATCTTACTTCTGAGAGTTGAGCTCACCCTCAGTCCCTCACAGTTCCACACTGCCTGCAGAGTGAGTTTCACACGTCTTCACCAGAGACGATTGCCAGAGGCTTCTGAGTACAAGTTAACAATGCAGACCTGGAGGGTATCTCCAGGTGCAGTAGAGTGGTAATCTTGGAACCTCCTGACTCAGAGTACTGCTACCTTCTCACTGCCATAGGAATGCAGCTAGTTGACAGCTGGCTTCAAGACATGCTTCCCTGTGAGAGCTGAGGACAGGGCAGAACCCTCCCGCATCCTGCCTGACTGTAGGAGTAGCTGCTAACATCCTAATGTTAGTGGCTGGGAGAGGTTGCGGGAAAAGCATGTGTGAGCACTGGGCCTGAACTCCCGTGTATCTGAGTTGAATACAGCGATTTCCAACGGCTTTCTTCAATCAGAGTGTAGCCAGGTTCCAAATCCCATGTGCGAGTGGGTAGCAGACATCTGCCTCCCATGCATACACACTTCTGAGAGTTGAGCTTATGGCCTGTACCTCCACATCCAGCCTGCTGGTACCCTTGGCTTCTAAAAGGCCTAGGCTCGCTGTTTGACGGAAGTGTTGGGAGAGGTAATTGGAATCACCCGGCACACAAGACTAGTGCCTCCAAGCTCAGTCCAGCGATTTCCCAGTAATTCTTGTGGTAGACAGGTGCTACATACTAAGTTCCATATGTGAGAAGGTAGCTGAACGCCTTGTCCAAAAGCATCTTACTTCTGAGAGTTGAGCTCAGCCTCAGTCCCTCACAGTTCCACACTGCCTGCAGAGTGAGTTTCGCACGTCTTCACCAGAGACGTTTGCCAGAGGCTTCTGAGACGCAGGGTAACAATGCAGACCTGGAGGGTATCCCCAGGTGCAGTAGACTGGTAATCTTGGAACCTCCTGACTCAGAATACTGCTACCTTCTCACTGCCATAGGAATGCAGCTAGTTGACAGCTGGCTTCAAGACATGCTTCCCTGTGAGAGCTGAGGACAGGGCAGAACCCTCCCGCATCCTGCCTGACTGTAGGAGTAGCTGCTAACATCCTAATGTTAGTGGCTGGGAGAGGTTGCGGGAAAAGCATGTGTGAGCACTGGGCCTGAACTCCCGTGTATCTGAGTTGAATACAGCGATTTCCAACGGCTTTCTTCAATCCAGAGTGTAGCCTAGGTTCCAAATCCCATGTACGAGCGTGGGTAGCAGACATCTGCCTCCCATGCATACACACTTCTGAGAGTTGAGCTTATGGCCTGTACCTCCACATCCAGCCTGCTGGTACCCTTGGCTTCTAAAAGGCCTAGGCTCGCTGTTTGACGGAAGTGTTGGGAGAGGTAATTGGAATCACCCGGCACACAAGACGAGTGCCTCCAAGCTCAATTCACGATTTCCCAGTAATTCTTGTGGTAGACAGGTGCTACATACTAAGTTCCATATGTGAGAAGGTAGCTGAACGCCTTGTCCAAAAGCATCTTACTTCTGAGAGTTGAGCTCACCTCAGTCCCTCACAGTTCCACACTGCCTGCAGAGTGAGTTTCACACGTCTTCACCAGAGACGATTGCCAGAGGCTTCTGAGTACAAGTTAACAATGCAGACCTGGAGGGTATCTCCAGGTGCAGTAGAGTGGTAATCTTGGAACCTCCTGACTCAGAATACTGCTACCTTCTCACTGCCATAGGAATGCAGCTAGTTGACAGCTGGCTTCAAGACATGCTTCCCTGTGAGAGCTGAGGACAGGGCAGAACCCTCCCGCATCCTGCCTGACTGTAGGAGTAGCTGCTAACATCCTAATGTTAGTGGCTGGGAGAGGTTGCGGGAAAAGCATGTGTGAGCACTGGGCCTGAACTCCCGTGTATCTGAGTTGAATACAGCGATTTCCAACGGCTTTCCTCAATCAGAGTGTAGATAGGTTCCAACTCCCATGTCCGAGTGGGTAGCAGACATCTGCCTCCCATGCATACACACTTCTGAGAGTTGAGCTTATGGCCTGTACCTCCACATCCAGCCTGCTGGTACCCTTGGCTTCTAAAAGGCCTAGGCTCGCTGTTTGACGGAAGTGTTGGGAGAGGTAATTGGAATCACCCGGCACACAAATCTAGTGCCTCCAAGCTCAGTCCAGCGATTTCCTAGTAATTCCTGTGGTAGACTGGTGCTACATACTAAGTTCCATACGTGAGAGGGTAGCTGAACGCCTTGTCCAAAAGCATCTTACTTCTGAGAGTTGAGCTCAGGCTCAGTCCCTCACAGTTCCACACTGCCTGCAGAGTGAGTTTCGCACGTCTTCACCAGAGACGTTTGCCAGAGGCTTCTGAGACGCTGGTAACAATGCAGACCTGGAGGGTATCCCCAGGTGCAGTAGACTGGTAATCTTGGAACCTCCTGACTCAGAATACTGCTACCTTCTCACTGCCATAGGAATGCAGCTAGTTGACAGCTGGCTTCAAGACATGCTTCCCTGTGAGAGCTGAGGACAGGGCAGAACCCTCCCGCATCCTGCCTGACTGTAGGAGTAGCTGCTAACATCCTAATGTTAGTGGCTGGGAGAGGTTGCGGGAAAAGCATGTGTGAGCACTGGGCCTGAACTCCCGTGTATCTGAGTTGAATACAGCGATTTCCAACGGCTTTCCTCAACCAGAGTGTAGCCAGGTTCCAAATCCCATGTACGAGCTGGGTAGCAGACATCTGCCTCCCATGCATACACACTTCTGAGAGTTGAGCTTATGGCCTGTACCTCCACATCCAGCCTGCTGGTACCCTTGGCTTCTAAAAGGCCTAGGCTCGCTGTTTGACGGAAGTGCTGGGAGAGGTAATTGGAATCACCCGGCACACAAGACGAGTGCCTCCAAGCTCATTCAGCGATTTCCTAGTAATTCCTGTGGTAGACTGGTGCTACATACTAAGTTCCATACGTGAGAGGGTAGCTGAACGCCTTGTCCAAAAGCATCTTACTTCTGAGAGTTGAGCTCAGCCTCAGTCCCTCACAGTTCCACACTGCCTGCAGAGTGAGTTTCGCACGTCTTCACCAGAGACGTTTGCCAGAGGCTTCTGAGACGCAGGGTAACAATGCAGACCTGGAGGGTATCCCCAGGTGCAGTAGACTGGTAATCTTGGAACCTCCTGACTCAGAATACTGCTACCTTCTCACTGCCATAGGAATGCAGCTAGTTGACAGCTGGCTTCAAGACATGCTTCCCTGTGAGAGCTGAGGACAGGGCAGAACCCTCCCGCATCCTGCCTGACTGTAGGAGTAGCTGCTAACATCCTAATGTTAGTGGCTGGGAGAGGTTGCGGGAAAAGCATGTGTGAGCACTGGGCCTGAACTCCCGTGTATCTGAGTTGAATACAGCGATTTCCAACGGCTTTCCTCAACCAGAGTGTAGCCTAGGTTCCAAATCCCATGTACGAGCGGGTAGCAGACATCTGCCTCCCATGCATACACACTTCTGAGAGTTGAGCTTATGGCCTGTACCTCCACATCCAGCCTGCTGGTACCCTTGGCTTCTAAAGGCCTAGGCTCGCTGTTTGACGGAAGTGCTGGGAGAGGTAATTGGAATCACCCGGCACACAAGACGAGTGCCTCCAAGCTCAGTCCAGCGATTTCCCTAGTAATTCCTGTGGTAGACTGGTGCTACATACTAAGTTCCATATGTGAGAAGGTAGCTGAACGCCTTGTCCAAAAGCATCTTACTTCTGAGAGTTGAGCTCAGCCTCAGTCCCTCACAGTTCCACACTGCCTGCAGAGTGAGTTTCGCACGTCTTCAGCAGAGACGTTGCCAGAGGCTTCTGAGACGCAGGGTAACAATGCAGACCTGGAGGGTATCCCCAGGTGCAGTAGACTGGTAATCTTGGAACCTCCTGACTCAGAATACTGCTACCTTCTCACTGCCATAGGAATGCAGCTAGTTGACAGCTGGCTTCAAGACATGCTTCCCTGTGAGAGCTGAGGACAGGGCAGAACCCTCCCGCATCCTGCCTGACTGTAGGAGTAGCTGCTAACATCCTAATGTTAGTGGCTGGGAGAGGTTGCGGGAAAAGCATGTGTGAGCACTGGGCCTGAACTCCCGTGTATCTGAGTTGAATACAGCGATTTCCAACGGCTTTCCTCAACCAGAGTGTAGCCTAGGTTCCAAATCCCATGTACGAGCGGGGTAGCAGACATCTGCCTCCCATGCATACACACTTCTGAGAGTTGAGCTTATGGCCTGTACCTCCACATCCAGCCTGCTGGTACCCTTGGCTTCTAAAAGGCCTAGGCTCGCTGTTTGACGGAAGTGCTGGGAGAGGTAATTGGAATCTCCCGGCACACAAGACGAGTGCCTCCAAGCTCAATTCACGATTTCCCAGTAATTCTTGTGGTAGACAGGTGCTACATACTAAGTTCCATATGTGAGAGGTAGCTGAACGCCTTGTCCAAAAGCATCTTACTTCTGAGAGTTGAGCTCACCCTCAGTCCCTCACAGTTCCACACTGCCTGCAGAGTGAGTTTCGCACGTCTTCACCAGAGACGATTGCCAGAGGCTTCTGAGTACGCAGGGTAACAATGCAGACCTGGAGGGTATCTCCAGGTGCAGTAGACTGGTAATCTTGGAACCTCCTGACTCAGAATACTGCTACCTTCTCACTGCCATAGGAATGCAGCTAGTTGACAGCTGGCTTCAAGACATGCTTCCCTGTGAGAGCTGAGGACAGGGCAGAACCCTCCCGCATCCTGCCTGACTGTAGGAGTAGCTGCTAACATCCTAATGTTAGTGGCTGGGAGAGGTTGCGGGAAAAGCATGTGTGAGCACTGGGCCTGAACTCCCGTGTATCTGAGTTGAATACAGCGATTTCCAACGGCTTTCTTCAATCAGAGTGTAGCCAGGTTCCAAATCCCATGTCCGAGGTGGGTAGCAGACATCTGCCTCCCATGCATACACACTTCTGAGAGTTGAGCTTATGGCCTGTACCTCCACATCCAGCCTGCTGGTACCCTTGGCTTCTAAAAGGCCTAGGCTCGCTGTTTGACGGAAGTGCTGGGAGAGGTAATTGGAATCACCCGGCACACAAGACTAGTGCCTCCAAGCTCAGTTCCAGCGATTTCCTAGTAATTCCTGTGGTAGACTGGTGCTACATACTAAGTTCCATACGTGAGAGGGTAGCTGAACGCCTTGTCCAAAAGCATCTTACATTCTGAGAGTGAGCTCAGCCTCAGTCCCTCACAGTTCCACACTGCCTGCAGAGTGAGTTTCGCAGTCTTCACCAGAGACGTTTGCCAGAGGCTTCTGAGACGCAGGGTAACAATGCAGACCTGGAGGGTATCCCCAGGTGCAGTAGAACTGGTAATCTTGGAACCTCCTGACTCAGAATACTGCTACCTTTATCACTGCCATAGGAATGCAGCTAGTTGACAGCTGGGCTTCAAGACATGCTTCCCTGTGAGAGCTGAGGACAGGGCAGAACCCTGCCGCATCCTGCCTGACTGTAGGAGTAGCTGCTAACATCCTAAGTGCTAGTGGCTGGGAGAGGTTGCGGGAAAAGCATGTGTGAGCACTGGGCCTGAACTCCCGTGTATCTGAGTTGAATACAGCGATTTCCAACGGCTTTCCTTCAACTCAGAGTGTAGCCAGGTTCCAAATCCCATGTCGCGAGTGGGGTAGCAGACATCTGCCTCCCATGCATACACACTTCTGAGAGTTGAGCTTATGGCCTGTACCTCCACATCCAGCCTGCTGGTTACCCTTGGCTTCTAAAGGCCTAGGCTCGCTGTTTGACGGAAGTGTGGGAGAGGTAATTGGAATCATCCCGGCACACAAGACTAGTGCCTCCAAGCTCAATTCCAGCGATTTTCCCAGTAATTCCTTGTGGTAGACTGGTGCTACATACTAAGTTCCATACGTGAGAGGGTAGCTGAACGCCTTGTCCAAAGCATCTTACTTCTGAGAGTTGAGTCAGCCTCAGTCCCTCACAGTTCCACACTGCCTGCAGAGTGAGTTTCGCCACGTCTTCACCAGAGACGTTTGCCAGAGGCTTCTGAGACGCAGGGTAACAATGCAGACCTGGATGGGTATCCCCGCAGGTGCAGTAGAGTGGTAATCTTGGAACCTCCTGACTCAGAATACTGCTACCTTCTCACTGCCATAGGAATGCAGCTAGTTGACAGCTGGCTTCAAGACATGCTTCCCTGTGAGAGCTGAGGACAGGGCAGAACCCTCCCGCATCCTGCCTGACTGTAGGAGTAGCTGCTAACATCCTAATGTTAGTGGCTGGGAGAGGTTGCGGGAAAAGCATGTGTGAGCACTGGGCCTGAACTCCCGTGTATCTGAGTTGAATACAGCGATTTCCAACGGCTTTCTTCAATCAGAGTGTAGCCAGGTTCCAAATCCCATGTCCGAGTGGGTAGCAGACATCTGCCTCCCATGCATACACACTTCTGAGAGTTGAGCTTATGGCCTGTACCTCCACATCCAGCCTGCTGGTACCCTTGGCTTCTAAAAGGCCTAGGCTCGCTGTTTGACCGGAAGTGTTGGGAGAGGTAATTGGAATCACCCGGCACACAAGACTAGTGCCTCCAAGCTCAGTCCAGCGATTCCTAGTAATTCCTGTGGTAGACTGGTTGCTACATACTAAGTTCCATATGTGAGAGTGTAGCTGACGCCTTGTCCAAAAGCATCTTACTTCTGAGAGTTGAGCTCAGCCTCAGTCCCTCACAGTTCCACACTGCCTGCAGAGTGAGTTTCGCACGTCTTCACCAGAGACGTTGCCAGAGGCTTCTGAGGACGCAGGGTAACACTGCAGACCTGGAGGGTATCCCCAGGTGCAGATGAGACTGGTAATCTTGGTAACCTCCTGACTCAGAATACTGCTACCTTCTCACTGCCATAGAATGCAGCTAGTTGACAGCTGGCTTCAAGACATGCTTCCCTGTGAGAGCTGAGGACAGGGCAGAACCCTCCCGCACTCCTGCCTGACTGTAGGAGAATAGCTGCTAACATCCTAATGTTAGTGGCTGGGAGAGGTTGCGGGAAAAGCATGTGTGAGCCACTGGCCTGAACTCCCGTGTGTATCTGAGTTGAATACAGCGATTTCCAAAGGCTTTCCTCAACTCAGAGGTAGCCAGGTTCCAAATCCCATGTAGCGAGTGGGTAGCAGACATCTGCCTCCCATGCATACACAATTCTTTGAGAGTTGAGCTTATGGCCTGTACCTCACAATCCAGCCTGCTGGTACCCTTGGCTTCTAAAAGGCCAGGCTCGCTGTTTTGACCGAAAGTGTGGGAGAGGGTAATTGAATCACCGGCACACAAGACTAGTGCCTCCAAGCTCAGTCCAGCGATTTCCTAGTCATTCCTGTGGTAGACTGGTGCTACATTACTAAGTTCCAGTATGTGAGAAGGGTAGCTGAACGCCCTTGTCAAAAGCATCTTCATTCTGAGAGTTGAGCTCACCCTCAGTTCCCTCACAGTTCCACACTGCCTGCAGAGAGTGAGTTTCACACGTCTTCACCAGAGACGATTTGCCAGAGGCTTCTGAGATACAAGTTAACAATGCAGACCTGGAGGGTATCTCCAGGTGCAGTAGAGTGGTAATCTTGGAACCTCCTGACTCAGAATACTGCTACCTTCTCACTGCCATAGGAATGCAGCTAGTTGACAGCTGGCTTCAAGACATGCTTCCCTGTGAGAGCTGAGGACAGGGCAGAACCCTCCCGCATCCTGCCTGACTGTAGGAGTAGCTGCTAACATCCTAATGTTAGTGGCTGGGAGAGGTTGCGGGAAAAGCATGTGTGAGCACTGGGCCTGAACTCCCGTGTATCTGAGTTGAATACAGCGATTTCCAACGGCCTTTCTTCAATCAGAGTGTAGCCAGGTTCCAAATCCCATGTGCGAGTGGGTAGCAGACATCTGCCTCCCATGCATACACACTTTCTGAGAGTTGAGCTTATGGCCTGTACCTCCACATCCAGCCTGCTGGTACCCTTGGCTTCTAAAAGGCCTAGGCTCGCTGTTTGACCGGAAGTGTTGGGAGAGGTAATTGGAATCACCGGCACACAAGACTAGTGCCTCCAAGCTCAGTCCAGCGATTTCCTAGTAATTCCTGTGGTAGACTGGTGCTACATACTAAGTTCCATACGTGAGAGGGTAGCTGAACGCCTTGTCCAAAAGCATCTTACTTCTGAGAGTTGAGCTCAGCCTCAGTCCCTCACAGTTCCACACTGCCTGCAGAGTGAGTTTCGCACGTCTTCACAGAGACGTTTGCCAGAGGCTTCTGAGACGCAGGGTAACAATGCAGACCTGGAGGGTATCCCCAGGTTGCAGTAGACTGGTAATCTTGGAACCTCCTGACTCAGAATACTGCTACCCTTCTCACTGCCCTAGGAATGCAGCTAGTTGACAGCTGGCTTCAAGACATGCTTCCCTGTGAGAGCTGAGGACAGGGCAGAACCCTGCCCGCATCCTGCCTGACTGTAGGAGTAGCTGCTAACATCCTAATGTTAGTGGCTGGGAGAGGTTGCGGGAAAAGCATGTGTGAGCACTGGGCCTGAACTCCCGTGTATCTGAGTTGAATACAGCGATTTCCAACGGCTTTCCTCAACCAGAGTGTAGCCAGGTCCAAATCCCATGTACGATCGGTGGGTAGCAGACATCTGCCTCCCATGCATACACACTTCTGAGAGTTGAGCTTATGGCCTGTACCTCCACATCCAGCCTGCTGTTACCTTGGCTTCTAAAGGCCTAGGCTCGTGTTTGACGGAAGTGTGGGAGAGGTAATTGGAATCACCCGGCACACAACTAGTGCCTCCAGCTCAGTCCAGCGATTTCCCAGTAATTCTTGTGGTAGACAGGTGCTACATACTAAGTTCCATATGTGAGAAGGTAGCTGAACGCCTTGTCCAAAAGCATCTTCCTTCTGAGAGTTGAGCTCAGCCTCAGTCCCTCACAGTCCACACTGCCTGCAGAGTGAGTTTCGCACGTCTTCACCAGAGACGTTTGCCAGAGGCTTCTGAGACGAAGGGTTAACACTGCAGACCTGGAGGGTATCCCCAGGTGCAGTAGACTGGTAATCTTGGGAACCTCCTGACTCAGAATACTGATACCTTCTCACTGCCATAGGAATGCAGCTAGTTGACAGCTGGCTTCAAGACATGCTTCCCTGTGAGAGCTGAGGACAGGGCAGAACCCTCCGCATCCTGCCTGACTGTAGGAGTAGCTGCTAACATCCTAATGTTAGTGGCTGGGAGAGGTTGCGGGAAAAAGCATGTGTGAGCACTGGGCCTGAACTCCCGTGTATCTGAGTTGAATACAGCGATTTTCCAACGGCTTTCCTTCAATCCAGAGTGTAGCCAGGTTCCAAATCCATTGTCCGAGTGGGTAGCAGACATCTGCCTCCCATGCATACACACTTCTGAGAGTTGAGCTTATGGCCTGTACCTCCACATCCAGCCTGCTGGTACCCTTGGCTTCTAAAAGGCCTAGGCTCGCTGTTTGACCGGAAGTGTTGGGAGAGGTAATTGGAATCACCCCGGCACACAAGACTAGTGCCTCCAAGCTCAGTCCAGCGATTTCCTAGTAATTCTTGTGGTAGGACATGGTGCTACATACTAAGTTCCATACGTGAGAGGTAGCTGAACGCCTTGTCCAAAAGCATCTTCATTCTGAGAGTTGAGCTCACCCTCAGTCCCTCACAGTTCCACACTGCCTGCAGAGTGAGTTTCACACGTCTTCACCAGAGACGATTGCCAGAGGCTTCTGAGTACAAGTTAAACAATGCAGACCTGGAGGGTATCTCCAGGTGCAGTAGAGTGGTAATCTTGGAACCTCCTGACTCAGAATACTGCTACCTTCTCACTGCCATAGGAATGCAGCTAGTTGACAGCTGACTTCAAGACATGCTTCCCTGTGAGAGCTGAGGACAGGGCAGACCCTCCCGCATCCTGCCTGACTGTAGGAGTAGCTGCTAACATCCTAAGTTAGTGGCTGGAGAGGTTGCGGGAAAGCATGTGTGAGCACTGGGCCTGAACTCCCGTGTATCTGAGTTGAATACAGCGATTTCCAACGGCTTTCCTTCAATCAGAGTGTAGCCAGGTTCCAAATCCCATGTCCGAGTGGGTAAGCAGACATCTGCCTCCCATGCATACACACTTCTGAGAGTTGCGCTTATGGCCTGTACCTCCACATCAGCCTGCTGGTACCCTTGGCTTCTAAAAGGCCTAGGCTCGCTGTTTGACCGAAGTGTCTGGGAGAGGTAATGGAATCCCCGCACACAAGACTAGTGCCTCCAAAGCTCAGTCCAGCGATTTCCTAGTAATTCCTGTGGTAGACTGGTGCTACATACTAAGTTTCCATACGTGAGAGGGTAGCTGAAAGCCTTGTCCAAAGCATCTTACTTCTGAGAGTTGAGCTACAGCCTCAGTCCCTCACAGTTCCACACTGCCTGCAGAGTGAGTTTCCGCACGTCTTCACCAAGAGACGTTGCCAGAGGCTTCTGAGTACAAGTTAACAATGCAGACCCTGGGAGGTATCCGCAGGTGCAGTAGACTGGGTAATCTGTGGAAACCTCCTGATCTCAGAATACTGCTACCTTCCACTGCCATAGGAATGAAGCTAGTTGACAGCTGGCTTCAAGACATGCTTCCCTGTGAAGCTGAGGACAGGGCCAGAACCCTCCCGCATCTGCCTGACTGTAGGAGTAGCTGCTAACATCCTAATGTTAGTGGCTGGGAGAGGTTGCGGGGAAAAAGCATGTGTGAGCACTGGGCCTGAACTCCCGTGTATCTGAGTTGAATACAGCGATTTCCAACGGCTTTCTTCAATCAAGTGTTTAGCTAGGTTCCAAATCCCATTGTGCGAGTGGGGTAGCAGACATTGCCTCCCTGCATACACACTTCTGAGAGTTGAGCTTTGGCCTGTACCTCCACATCCAGCCTGCTGGTACCCTGGCTTCTAAAAGGCCGAGGCTCGCTGTTTGACGGAAGTGTTGGGAGAGGTAATTGGAATCACCCGCACACAAGACTAGTGCCTCCCAGCTCAGTCCAGCGATTTCCTAGTAATCCTGTGGTAGACTAGGTGCTACATACTAAGTTCCATACTGTGAGAGGTAGCTGAACGCCTTGTCCAAAAGCATCTTACTTCTGAGAGTTGAGCTCAGCCTCAGTCCCTCACAGTTCCACACTGCCTGCAGAGTGAGTTTCGCACGTCTTCACCAGAGACGTTTGCCAGAGGCTTCTGAGACGCAGGGTAACAATGCAGACCTGGAGGGTATCCCAGGTGCAGTAGACTGGTAATCTTGGAACCTCCTGACTCAGAATACTGCTACCTTCTCACTGCCATAGGAATGCAGCTAGTTGACAGCTGGCTTCAAGACATGCTTCCCTGTGAGAGCTGAGGACAGGGCAGAACCCTCCCGCATCCTGCCTGACTGTAGGAGTAGCTGCTAACATCCTAATGTTAGTGGCTGGGAGAGGTTGCGGGAAAAGCATGTGTGAGCACTGGGCCTGAACTCCCGTGTATCTGAGTTGAATACAGCGATTTCCAACGGCTTTCCTCAATCAGAGTGTAGCCTAGGTTCCAAATCCCATGTACGAGCTGGGTAGCAGACATCTGCCTCCCATGCATACACACTTCTGAGAGTTGAGCTTATGGCCTGTACCTCCACATCCAGCCTGCTGGTACCCTTGGCTTCTAAAAGGCCTAGGCTCGCTGTTTGACGGAAGTGCTTGGGAGAGGTAATTGGAATCACCCGGCACACAAGACTAGTGCCTCCAAGCTCAGTCCAGCGATTTCCTAGTAATTCCTGTGGTAGACTGGTGCTACATACTAAGTTCCATACGTGAGAGGGTAGCTGAACGCCTTGTCCAAAAGCATCTTACTTCTGAGAGTTGAGCTCAGCCTCAGTCCCTCACAGTTCCACACTGCCTGCAGAGTGAGTTTCGCACGTCTTCAGCAGAGACGTTTGCCAGAGGCTTCTGAGACGCAGGGTAACAATGCAGACCTGGAGGGTATCCCCAGGTGCAGTAGACTGGTAATCTTGGAACCTCCTGACTCAGAATACTGCTACCTTCTCACTGCCATAGGAATGCAGCTAGTTGACAGCTGGCTTCAAGACATGCTTCCCTGTGAGAGCTGAGGACAGGGCAGAACCCTCCCGCATCCTGCCTGACTGTAGGAGTAGCTGCTAACATCCTAATGTTAGTGGCTGGGAGAGGTTGCGGGAAAAGCATGTGTGAGCACTGGGCCTGAACTCCCGTGTATCTGAGTTGAATACAGCGATTTCCAACGGCTTTCCTCAACCAGAGTGTAGCTAGGTTCCAAATCCCATGTACGAGCGGGTAGCAGACATCTGCCTCCCATGCATACACACTTCTGAGAGTTGAGCTTATGGCCTGTACCTCCACATCCAGCCTGCTGGTACCCTTGGCTTCTAAAAGGCCTAGGCTCGCTGTTTGACGGAAGTGCTGGGAGAGGTAATTGGAATCTCCCGGCACACAAGACTAGTGCCTCCAAGCTCAATTCAGCGATTTCCAGTAATTCTTGTGGTAGACATGGTGCTACATACTAAGTTCCATATGTGAGAAGGTAGCTGAACGCCTTGTCCAAAAGCATCTTACTTCTGAGAGTTGAGCTCACCCTCAGTCCCTCACAGTTCCACACTGCCTGCAGAGTGAGTTTCACACGTCTTCACCAGAGACGATTGCCAGAGGCTTCTGAGTACAAGTTAACAATGCAGACCTGGAGGGTATCTCCAGGTGCAGTAGAGTGGTAATCTTGGAACCTCCTGACTCAGAATACTGCTACCTTCTCACTGCCATAGGAATGCAGCTAGTTGACAGCTGGCTTCAAGACATGCTTCCCTGTGAGAGCTGAGGACAGGGCAGAACCCTCCCGCATCCTGCCTGACTGTAGGAGTAGCTGCTAACATCCTAATGTTAGTGGCTGGGAGAGGTTGCGGGAAAAGCATGTGTGAGCACTGGGCCTGAACTCCCGTGTATCTGAGTTGAATACAGCGATTTCCAACGGCTTTCTTCAATCAGAGTGTAGGTAGGTTCCAAATCCCATGTCCGAGTGGGTAGCAGACATCTGCCTCCCATGCATACACACTTCTGAGAGTTGAGCTTATGGCCTGTACCTCCACATCCAGCCTGCTGGTACCCTTGGCTTCTAAAAGGCCTAGGCTCGCTGTTTGACGGAAGTGCTGGGAGAGGTAATTGGAATCACCCGGCACACAAGACTAGTGCCTCCAAGCTCAGTCCAGCGATTTCCTAGTAATTCCTGTGGTAGACTGGTGCTACATACTAAGTTCCATACGTGAGAGGGTAGCTGAACGCCTTGTCCAAAAGCATCTTACTTCTGAGAGTTGAGCTCAGCCTCAGTCCCTCACAGTTCCACACTGCCTGCAGAGTGAGTTTCGCAGGTCTTCAGCAGAGACGTTTGCCAGAGGCTTCTGAGACGCAGGGTAACAATGCAGACCTGGAGGGTATCCCAGGTGCAGTAGACTGGTAATCTTGGAACCTCCTGACTCAGAATACTGCTACCTTCTCACTGCCATAGGAATGCAGCTAGTTGACAGCTGGCTTCAAGACATGCTTCCCTGTGAGAGCTGAGGACAGGGCAGAACCCTCCCGCATCCTGCCTGACTGTAGGAGTAGCTGCTAACATCCTAATGTTAGTGGCTGGGAGAGGTTGCGGGAAAAGCATGTGTGAGCACTGGGCCTGAACTCCCGTGTATCTGAGTTGAATACAGCGATTTCCAACGGCTTTCCTCAACCAGAGTGTAGCTAGGTTCCAAATCCCATGTACGAGCGGGTAGCAGACATCTGCCTCCCATGCATACACACTTCTGAGAGTTGAGCTTATGGCCTGTACCTCCACATCCAGCCTGCTGGTACCCTTGGCTTCTAAAAGGCCTAGGCTCGCTGTTTGACGGAAGTGCTGGGAGAGGTAATTGGAATCTCCCGGCACACAAGACGAGTGCCTCCAAGCTCAATTCACGATTTCCCAGTAATTCTTGTGGTAGACAGGTGCTACATACTAAGTTCCATATGTGAGAAGGTAGCTGAACGCCTTGTCCAAAAGCATCTTACTTCTGAGAGTTGAGCTCACCCTCAGTCCCTCACAGTTCCACACTGCCTGCAGAGTGAGTTTCACACGTCTTCACCAGAGACGATTGCCAGAGGCTTCTGAGTACAAGTTAACAATGCAGACCTGGAGGGTATCTCCAGGTGCAGTAGAGTGGTAATCTTGGAACCTCCTGACTCAGAGTACTGCTACCTTCTCACTGCCATAGGAATGCAGCTAGTTGACAGCTGGCTTCAAGACATGCTTCCCTGTGAGAGCTGAGGACAGGGCAGAACCCTCCCGCATCCTGCCTGACTGTAGGAGTAGCTGCTAACATCCTTATGTTAGTGGCTGGGAGAGGTTGCGGGAAAAGCATGTGTGAGCACTGGGCCTGAACTCCCGTGTATCTGAGTTGAATACAGCGATTTCCAATGGCCTTCTTCAATCACAGTGTAGCTAGGTTCCAACTCCCATGTCCGAGTGGGTAGCAGACATCTGCCTCCCATGCATACACACTTCTGAGAGTTGAGCTTATGGCCTGTACCTCCACATCCAGCCTGCTGGTACCCTTGGCTTCTAAAAGGCCTAGGCTCGCTGTTTGACGGAAGTGCTGGGAGAGGTAATTGGAATCACCCGGCACACAAGACTAGTGCCTCCAAGCTCAGTTCAGCGATTTCCTAGTAATTCCTGTGGTAGACTGGTGCTACATACTAAGTTCCATACGTGAGAGGGTAGCTGAACGCCTTGTCCAAAAGCATCTTACTTCTGAGAGTTGAGCTCAGCCTCAGTCCCTCACAGTTCCACACTGCCTGCAGAGTGAGTTTCGCAGGTCTTCAGCAGAGACGTTTGCCAGAGGCTTCTGAGACGCAGGGTAACAATGCAGACCTGGAGGGTATCCCCAGGTGCAGTAGACTGGTAATCTTGGAACCTCCTGACTCAGAATACTGCTACCTTCTCACTGCCATAGGAATGCAGCTAGTTGACAGCTAGCTGGCTTCAAGACATGCTTCCCTGTGAGAGCTGAGGACAGGGCAGAACCCTCCCGCATGCTGCCTGACTGTAGGAGTAGCTGCTAACATCCTAATGTTAGTGGCTGGGAGAGGTTGCGGGAAAAGCATGTGTGAGCACTGGGCCTGAACTCCCGTGTATCTGAGTTGAATACAGCGATTTCCAACGGCTTTCCTCAACCAGAGTGTAGCTAGGTTCCAAATCCCATGTACGAGCGGGTAGCAGACATCTGCCTCCCATGCATACACACTTCTGAGAGTTGAGCTTATGGCCTGTACCTCCACATCCAGCCTGCTGGTACCCTTGGCTTCTAAAAGGCCTAGGCTCGCTGTTTGACGGAAGTGCTGGGAGAGGTAATTGGAATCTCCCGGCACACAAGACGAGTGCCTCCAAGCTCAATTCACGATTTCCCAGTAATTCTTGTGGTAGACAGGTGCTACATACTAAGTTCCATATGTGAGAAGGTAGCTGAACGCCTTGTCCAAAAGCATCTTACTTCTGAGAGTTGAGCTCACCCTCAGTCCCTCACAGTTCCACACTGCCTGCAGAGTGAGTTTCACACGTCTTCACCAGAGACGATTGCCAGAGGCTTCTGAGTACAAGTTAACAATGCAGACCTGGAGGGTATCTCCAGGTGCAGTAGAGTGGTAATCTTGGAACCTCCTGACTCAGAGTACTGCTACCTTCTCACTGCCATAGGAATGCAGCTAGTTGACAGCTGGCTTCAAGACATGCTTCCCTGTGAGAGCTGAGGACAGGGCAGAACCCTCCCGCATCCTGCCTGACTGTAGGAGTAGCTGCTAACATCCTAAAGTTAGTGGCTGGGAGAGGTTGCGGGAAAAGCATGTGTGAGCACTGGGCCTGAACTCCCGTGTATCTGAGTTGAATACAGCGATTTCCAACGGCTTTCTTCAATCAGAGTGTAGCCAGGTTCCAAATCCCATGTCCGAGTGGGTAGCAGACATCTGCCTCCCATGCATACACACTTCTGAGAGTTGAGCTTATGGCCTGTACCTCCACATCCAGCCTGCTGGTACCCTTGGCTTCTAAAAGGCCTAGGCTCGCTGTTTGACGGAAGTGTTGGGAGAGGTAATTGGAATCACCCGGCACACAAGACTAGTGCCTCCAAGCTCAGTCCAGCGATTTCCTAGTAATTCTGTGGTAGACTGGTGCTACATACTAAGTTCCATACGTGAGAGGGTAGCTGAACGCCTTGTCCAAAAGCATCTTACTTCTGAGAGTTGAGTTCAGCCTCAGTCCCTCACAGTTCCACACTGCCTGCAGAGTGAGTTTCGCACGTCTTCACCAGAGAAGTTTGCCAGAGGCTTCTGAGACGAAGGGTAACAATGCAGAACTGGAGGGTATCCCCAGGTGCAGTAGACTGGTAATCTTGGTACCTCCTGACTCAAAATACTGCTACCTTCTCACTGCCATAGGAATGCAGCTAGTTGACAGCTGGCTTCAAGACATGCTTCCCTGTGAGAGCTGAGGACAGGGCACAACCCTCCCGCATCCTGCCTGAATGTAGGAGTAGCTGCTAACATCCTAAAGTTAGTGGCTGGGAGAGGTTGCGGGAAAAGCATGTGTGAGCACTGGGCCTGAACTCCCGTGTATCTGAGTTGAATACAGCGATTTCCAACGGCTTTCTTCAATCAGAGTGTAGCCAGGTTCCAAATCCCATGTGCGAGTGGGTAGCAGACATCTGCCTCCCATGCATACACACTTCTGAGAGTTGAGCTTATGGCCTGTACCTCCACATCCAGCCTGCTGGTACCCTTGGCTTCTAAAAGGCCTAGGCTCGCTGTTTGACGGAAGTGCTGGGAGAGGTAATTGGAATCTCCCGGCACACAAGACTAGTGCCTCCAAGCTCAATTCCAGCGATTTCCTAGTAATTCTTGTGGTAGACAGGTGCTACATACTAAGTTCCATACGTGAGAGGGTAGCTGAACGCCTTGTCCAAAAGCATCTTACTTCTGAGAGTTGAGCTCAGCCTCAGTCCCTCACAGTTCCACACTGCCTGCAGAGTGAGTTTCGCACGTCTTCACCAGAGACGATTTGCCAGAGGCTTCTGAGTACGCAGGTAACAATGCAGACCTGGAGGGTATCCCAGGTGCAGTAGAGTGGTAATCTTGGAACCTCCTGACTCAGAATACTGCTACCTTCTCACTGCCATAGGAATGCAGCTAGTTGACAGCTGGCTTCAAGACATGCTTCCCTGTGAGAGCTGAGGACAGGGCAGAACCCTCCCGCATCCTGCCTGACTGTAGGAGTAGCTGCTAACATCCTAATGTTAGTGGCTGGGAGAGGTTGCGGGAAAAGCATGTGTGAGCACTGGGCCTGAACTCCCGTGTATCTGAGTTGAATACAGCGATTTCCAACGGCTTTCCTCAACCAGAGTGTAGCCAGGTTCCAAATCCCATGTACGAGCGGGTAGCAGACATCTGCCTCCCATGCATACACACTTCTGAGAGTTGAGCTTATGGCCTGTACCTCCACATCCAGCCTGCTGGTACCCTTGGCTTCTAAAAGGCCTAGGCTCGCTGTTTGACGGAAGTGCTGGGAGAGGTAATTGGAATCTCCCGGCACACAAGACGAGTGCCTCCAAGCTCAATTCACGATTTCCCAGTAATTCTTGTGGTAGACAGGTGCTACATACTAAGTTCCATATGTGAGAAGGTAGCTGAACGCCTTGTCCAAAAGCATCTTACTTCTGAGAGTTGAGCTCAGCCTCAGTCCCTCACAGTTCCACACTGCCTGCAGAGTGAGTTTCACACGTCTTCACCAGAGACGATTGCCAGAGGCTTCTGAGTACAAGTTAACAATGCAGACCTGGAGGGTATCTCCAGGTGCAGTAGAGTGGTAATCTTGGAACCTCCTGACTCAGAATACTGCTACCTTCTCACTGCCATAGGAATGCAGCTAGTTGACAGCTGGCTTCAAGACATGCTTCCCTGTGAGAGCTGAGGACAGGGCAGAACCCTCCCGCATCCTGCCTGACTGTAGGAGTAGCTGCTAACATCCTAATGTTAGTGGCTGGGAGAGGTTGCGGGAAAAGCATGTGTGAGCACTGGGCCTGAACTCCCGTGTATCTGAGTTGAATACAGCGATTTCCAACGGCTTTCCTCAATCAGAGTGTAGCCAGGTTCCAAATCCCATGTCCGAGTGGGTAGCAGACATCTGCCTCCCATGCATACACACTTCTGAGAGTTGAGCTTATGGCCTGTACCTCCACATCCAGCCTGCTGGTACCCTTGGCTTCTAAAAGGCCTAGGCTCGCTGTTTGACGGAAGTGCTGGGAGAGGTAATTGGAATCACCCGGCACACAAGACTAGTGCCTCCAAGCTCAATTCAGCGATTTCCTAGTAATTCCTTGTGGTAGACTGGTGCTACATACTAAGTTCCATACGTGAGAGGTAGCTGAACGCCTTGTCCAAAAGCATCTTACTTCTGAGAGTTGAGCTCAGCCTCAGTCCCTCACAGTTCCACACTGCCTGCAGAGTGAGTTTCGCACGTCTTCACCAGAGAAGTTTGCCAGAGGCTTCTGAGACGAAGGGTAACAATGCAGACCTGGAGGGTATCCCCAGGTGCAGTAGACTGGTAATCTTGGTACCTCCTGACTCAAAATACTGCTACCTTCTCACTGCCATAGGAATGCAGCTAGTTGACAGCTGGCTTCAAGACATGCTTCCCTGTGAGAGCTGAGGACAGGGCAGAACCCTCCCGCATCCTGCCTGACTGTAGGAGTAGCTGCTAACATCCTAATGTTAGTGGCTGGGAGAGGTTGCGGGAAAAGCATGTGTGAGCACTGGGCCTGAACTCCCGTGTATCTGAGTTGAATACAGCGATTTCCAACGGCTTTCTCAATCAGAGTGTAGCCAGGTTCCAAATCCCATGTACGAGGGGGTAGCAGACATCTGCCTCCCATGCATACACACTTCTGAGAGTTGAGCTTATGGCCTGTACCTCCACATCCAGCCTGCTGGTACCCTTGGCTTCTAAAAGGCCTAGGCTCGCTGTTTGACCGGAAGTGTTGGGAGAGGTAATTGGAATCACCCGGCACACAAGACTAGTGCCTCCAAGCTCAAGTCCAGCGATTTCCCTAGTAATTCTGTGGTAGACATGGTGCTACATACTAAGTTCCATACTGTGAGAAGGTAGCTGAACGCCTTGTCCAAAAGCATCTTACTTCTGAGAGTTGAGCTCAGCCTCAGTCCCTCACAGTTCCACACTGCCTGCAGAGTGAGTTTCACACGTCTTCACCAGAGACGATTGCCAGAGGCTTCTGAGTACAAGGTAACAATGCAGACCTGGAGGGTATCTCCAGGTGCAGTAGAGTGGTAATCTTGGAACCTCCTGACTCAGAATACTGCTACCTTCTCACTGCCATAGGAATGCAGCTAGTTGACAGCTGGCTTCAAGACATGCTTCCCTGTGAGAGCTGAGGACAGGGCAGAACCCTCCCGCATCCTGCCTGACTGTAGGAGTAGCTGCTAACATCCTAATGTTAGTGGCTGGGAGAGGTTGCGGGAAAAGCATGTGTGAGCACTGGGCCTGAACTCCCGTGTATCTGAGTTGAATACAGCGATTTCCAACGGCTTTCCTCAATCAGAGTGTAGCCAGGTTCCAAATCCCATGTCGAGTGGGTAGCAGACATCTGCCTCCCATGCATACACACTTCTGAGAGTTGAGCTTATGGCCTGTACCTCCACATCCAGCCTGCTGGTACCCTTGGCTTCTAAAAGGCCTAGGCTCGCTGTTTGACGGAAGTGTTGGGAGAGGTAATTGGAATCTACCCGGCACACAAGACTAGTGCCTCCAAGCTCAGTCAGCGATTTCCTAGTAATTCCTGTGGTAGACTGGTGCTACATACTAAGTTCCATACTGTGAGAGGGTAGCTGAACGCCTTGTCCAAAAGCATCTTACTTCTGAGAGTTGAGCTCAGCCTCAGTCCCTCACAGTTCCACACTGCCTGCAGAGTGAGTTTCGCACGTCTTCAGCCAGAGACGTTTGCCAGAGGCTTCTGAGTACGCAGGGTAACAATGCAGACCTGGAGGGTATCTCCAGGTGCAGTAGAGTGGTAATCTTGGAACCTCCTGACTCAGAATACTGCTACCTTCTCACTGCCATAGGAATGCAGCTAGTTGACAGCTGGCTTCAAGACATGCTTCCCTGTGAGAGCTGAGGACAGGGCAGAACCCTCCCGCATCCTGCCTGACTGTAGGAGTAGCTGCTAACATCCTAATGTTAGTGGCTGGGAGAGGTTGCGGGAAAAGCATGTGTGAGCACTGGGCCTGAACTCCCGTGTATCTGAGTTGAATACAGCGATTTCCAACGGCTTTCCTCAATCAGAGTGTAGCCTAGGTTCCAAATCCCATGTACGAGTGGGTAGCAGACATCTGCCTCCCATGCATACACACTTCTGAGAGTTGAGCTTATGGCCTGTACCTCCACATCCAGCCTGCTGGTACCCTTGGCTTCTAAAAGGCCTAGGCTCGCTGTTTGACGGAAGTGCTGGGAGAGGTAATTGGAATCACCCGGCACACAAGACTAGTGCCTCCAAGCTCAGTCAGCGATTTCCTAGTAATTCCTGTGGTAGACTGGTGCTACATACTAAGTTCCATATGTGAGAGGGTAGCTGAACGCCTTGTCCAAAAGCATCTTACTTCTGAGAGTTGAGCTCAGCCTCAGTCCCTCACAGTTCCACACTGCCTGCAGAGTGAGTTTCGCACGTCTTCACCAGAGACGATTTGCCAGAGGCTTCTGAGTACGCAGGGTAACAATGCAGACCTGGAGGGTATCCCAGGTGCAGTAGACTGGTAATCTTGGAACCTCCTGACTCAGAGTACTGCTACATTCTCACTGCCATAGGAATGCAGCTAGTTGACAGCTGGCTTCAAGACATGCTTCCCTGTGAGAGCTGAGGACAGGGCAGAACCCTCCCGCATCCTGCCTGACTGTAGGAGTAGCTGCTAACATCCTAGTGTTAGTGGCTGGGAGAGGTTGCGGGAAAAGCATGTGTGAGCACTGGGCCTGAACTCCCGAGTATCTGAGTTCAATACAGCGATTTCCAATGGCTTTCCTCAACCAGAGTGTAGCTAGGTTCCAAATCCCATGTACGACCGGGTAGCAGACATCTGCCTCCCATGCATACACACTTCTGAGAGTTGAGCTTATGGCCTGTACCTCCACATCCAGCCTGCTGGTACCCTTGGCTTCTAAAAAGCCTAGGCTCGCTGTTTGACGGAAGTGCTGGGTAGAGGTAATTGGAATCTCCCGGCACACAAGACGAGTGCCTCCAAGCTCAATTCACGATTTCCCAGTAATTCTTGTGGTATACAGGTGCTACTTACTAAGTTCCATATGTGAGAAGGTAGCTGAACGACTTGTCGAAAAACATCTAACTTCAGAGAGTTGAGCTCAGCCTCAGTCCCTCACAGTTCCACACTGCCTGCAGAGTGAGTTTCACACGTCTTCACCAGAGACGATTGCCAGAGGCTTCTGAGTACAAGGTAACAATGCAGACCTGGAGGGTATCTCCAGGTGCAGTAGAGTGGTAATCTTGGAACCTCCTGACTCAGAGTACTGCTACCTTCTCACTGCCATAGGAATGCAGCTAGTGGACAGCTGGCTTCAAGACATGCTTCCCTGTGAGAGCTGAGGACAGGGCAGAACCCTCCCGCATCCTGCCTGACTGTAGGAGTAGCTGCTAACATCCTTATGTTAGTGGCTGGGAGAGGTTGCGGGAAAAGCATGTGTGAGCACTGGGCCTGAACTCCCGTGTATCTGAGTTGAATACAGCGATTTCCAATGGCCTTCTTCAATCGCAGTGTAGCTAGGTTCCAACTCCCATGTCCGAGTGGGTAGCAGACATCTGCCTCCCATGCATACACACTTCTGAGAGTTGAGCTTATGGCCTGTACCTCCACATCCAGCCTGCTGGTACCCTTGGCTTCTAAAAGGCCTAGGCTCGCTGTTTGACGGAAGTGTTGGGAGAGGTAATTGGAATCACCCGGCACACAAGACTAGTGCCTCCAAGCTCAGTCCAGCGATTTCCTAGTAATTCCTGTGGTAGACTGGTGCTACATACTAAGTTCCATACGTGAGAGGGTAGCTGAACGCCTTGTCCAAAAGCATCTTACTTCTGAGAGTTGAGCTCAGCCTCAGTCCCTCACAGTTCCACACTGCCTGCAGAGTGAGTTTCGCACGTCTTCACCAGAGACGATTGCCAGAGGCTTCTGAGTACAAGTTAACAATGCAGACCTGGAGGGTATCTCCAGGTGCAGTAGAGTGGTAATCTTGGAACCTCCTGACTCAGAATACTGCTACCTTCTCACTGCCATAGGAATGCAGCTAGTTGACAGCTGGCTTCAAGACATGCTTCCCTGTGAGAGCTGAGGACAGGGCAGAACCCTCCCGCATCCTGCCTGACTGTAGGAGTAGCTGCTAACATCCTAATGTTAGTGGCTGGGAGAGGTTGCGGGAAAAGCATGTGTGAGCACTGGGCCTGAACTCCCGTGTATCTGAGTTGAATACAGCGATTTCCAACGGCTTTCCTCAATCAGAGTGTAGCTAGGTTCCAAATCCCATGTACGAGTGGGTAGCAGACATCTGCCTCCCATGCATACACACTTCTGAGAGTTGAGCTTATGGCCTGTACCTCCACATCCAGCCTGCTGGTACCCTTGGCTTCTAAAAGGCCTAGGCTCGCTGTTTGACGGAAGTGCTGGGAGAGGTAATTGGAATCTCCCGGCACACAAGACGAGTGCCTCCAAGCTCAATTCACGATTTCCTAGTAATTCTTGTGGTAGACATGGTGCTACATACTAAGTTCCATATGTGAGAAGGTAGCTGAACGCCTTGTCCAAAAGCATCTTACTTCTGAGAGTTGAGCTCAGCCTCAGTCCCTCACAGTTCCACACTGCCTGCAGAGTGAGTTTCACACGTCTTCACCAGAGACGATTGCCAGAGGCTTCTGAGTACCAGGTAACAATGCAGACCTGGAGGGTATCTCCAGGTGCAGTAGACTGGTAATCTTGGAACCTCCTGACTCAGAATACTGCTACCTTCTCACTGCCATAGGAATGCAGCTAGTTGACAGCTGGCTTCAAGACATGCTTCCCTGTGAGAGCTGAGGACAGGGCAGAACCCTCCCGCATCCTGCCTGACTGTAGGAGTAGCTGCTAACATCCTAATGTTAGTGGCTGGGAGAGGTTGCGGGAAAAGCATGTGTGAGCACTGGGCCTGAACTCCCGTGTATCTGAGTTGAATACAGCGATTTCCAACGGCTTTCCTCAACCAGAGTGTAGCTAGGTTCCAAATCCCATGTACGAGCGGGTAGCAGACATCTGCCTCCCATGCATACACACTTCTGAGAGTTGAGCTTATGGCCTGTACCTCCACATCCAGCCTGCTGGTACCCTTGGCTTCTAAAAGGCCTAGGCTCGCTGTTTGACGGAAGTGCTTGGGAGAGGTAATTGGAATCTCCCGGCACACAAGACGAGTGCCTCCAAGCTCAATTCACGATTTCCCAGTAATTCTTGTGGTAGACAGGTGCTACATACTAAGTTCCATATGTGAGAGGTAGCTGAACGCCTTGTCCAAAAGCATCTTACTTCTGAGAGTTGAGCTCAGCCCTCAGTCCCTCACAGTTCCACACTGCCTGCAGAGTGAGTTTCACACGTCTTCACCAGAGACGATTGCCAGAGGCTTCTGAGTACAAGGTTAACAATGCAGACCTGGAGGGTATCTCCAGGTGCAGTAGACTGGTAATCTTGGAACCTCCTGACTCAGAATACTGCTACCTTCTCACTGCCATAGGAATGCAGCTAGTTGACAGCTGGCTTCAAGACATGCTTCCCTGTGAGAGCTGAGGACAGGGCAGAACCCTCCCGCATCCTGCCTGACTGTAGGAGTAGCTGCTAACATCCTTAATGTTAGTGGCTGGGAGAGGTTGCGGGAAAAGCATGTGTGAGCACTGGGCCTGAACTCCCGTGTATCTGAGTTGAATACAGCGATTTCCAACGGCTTTCTTCAATCAGAGTGTAGCCAGGTTCCAAATCCCATGTCCGAGTGGGTAGCAGACATCTGCCTCCCATGCATACACACTTCTGAGAGTTGAGCTTATGGCCTGTACCTCCACATCCAGCCTGCTGGTACCCTTGGCTTCTAAAAGGCCTAGGCTCGCTGTTTGACGGAAGTGTTGGGAGAGGTAATTGGAATCACCCGGCACACAAGACTAGTGCCTCCAAGCTCAATTCACGATTTCCTAGTAATTCTTGTGGTAGAGAGGTGCTACATACTAAGTTCCATACGTGAGAGGGTAGCTGAACGCCTTGTCCAAAAGCATCTTACTTCTGAGAGTTGAGCTCAGCCTCAGTCCCTCACAGTTCCACACTGCCTGCAGAGTGAGTTTCGCACGTCTTCACCAGAGACGATTGCCAGAGGCTTCTGAGACGCAGGGTAACAATGCAGACCTGGAGGGTATCCCCAGGTGCAGTAGACTGGTAATCTTGGAACCTCCTGACTCAGAATACTGCTACCTTCTCACTGCCATAGGAATGCAGCTAGTTGACAGCTGGCTTCAAGACATGCTTCCCTGTGAGAGCTGAGGACAGGGCAGAACCCTCCCGCATCCTGCCTGACTGTAGGAGTAGCTGCTAACATCCTAATGTTAGTGGCTGGGAGAGGTTGCGGGAAAAGCATGTGTGAGCACTGGGCCTGAACTCCCGTGTATCTGAGTTGAATACAGCGATTTCCAACGGCTTTCCTCAACCAGAGTGTAGCTAGGTTCCAAATCCCATGTACGAGTGGGTAGCAGACATCTGCCTCCCATGCATACACACTTCTGAGAGTTGAGCTTATGGCCTGTACCTCCACATCCAGCCTGCTGGTACCCTTGGCTTCTAAAAGGCCTAGGCTCGCTGTTTGACGGAAGTGCTGGGAGAGGTAATTGGAATCTCCCGGCACACAAGACGAGTGCCTCCAAGCTCAATTCACGATTTCCCAGTAATTCTTGTGGTAGACAGGTGCTACATACTAAGTTCCATATGTGAGAAGGTAGCTGAACGCCTTGTCCAAAAGCATCTTACTTCTGAGAGTTGAGCTCACCCTCAGTCCCTCACAGTTCCACACTGCCTGCAGAGTGAGTTTCACACGTCTTCACCAGAGACGATTGCCAGAGGCTTCTGAGTACAAGTTAACAATGCAGACCTGGAGGGTATCTCCAGGTGCAGTAGAGTGGTAATCTTGGAACCTCCTGACTCAGAGTACTGCTACCTTCTCACTGCCATAGGAATGCAGCTAGTTGACAGCTGGCTTCAAGACATGCTTCCCTGTGAGAGCTGAGGACAGGGCAGAACCCTCCCGCATCCTGCCTGACTGTAGGAGTAGCTGCTAACATCCTATGTTAGTGGCTGGGAGAGGTTGCGGGAAAAGCATGTGTGAGCACTGGGCCTGAACTCCCGTGTATCTGAGTTGAATACAGCGATTCCAACGGCTTTCATCAATCAGAGTGTAGCCAGGTTCCATATCCCATGTCCGAGTGGGTAGCAGACATCTGCCTCCCATGCATACACACTTCTGAGAGTTGAGCTTATGGCCTGTACCTCCACATCCAGCCTGCTGGTACCCTTGGCTTCTAAAAGGCCTAGGCTCGCTGTTTGACGGAAGTGCTGGGAGAGGTAATTGGAATCTCCCGGCACACAAGACGAGTGCCTCCAAGCTCAGTCAGCGATTTCCTAGTAATTCCTGTGGTAGACATGGTGCTACATACTAAGTTCCATATGTGAGAGGGTAGCTGAACGCCTTGTCCAAAAGCATCTTACTTCTGAGAGTTGAGCTCAGCCTCAGTCCCTCACAGTTCCACACTGCCTGCAGAGTGAGTTTCACACGTCTTCACCAGAGACGATTTGCCAGAGGCTTCTGAGACGAAGGTAACAATGCAGACCTGGAGGGTATCTCCAGGTGCAGTAGACTGGTAATCTTGGAACCTCCTGACTCAGAATACTGCTACCTTCTCACTGCCATAGGAATGCAGCTAGTTGACAGCTGGCTTCAAGACATGCTTCCCTGTGAGAGCTGAGGACAGGGCAGAACCCTCCCGCATCCTGCCTGACTGTAGGAGTAGCTGCTAACATCCTATGTTAGTGGCTGGGAGAGGTTGCGGGAAAAGCATGTGTGAGCACTGGGCCTGAACTCCCGTGTATCTGAGTTGAATACAGCGATTTCCAACGGCTTTCCTCAATCAGAGTGTAGCCTAGGTTCCAAATCCCATGTACGAGTGGGTAGCAGACATCTGCCTCCCATGCATACACACTTCTGAGAGTTGAGCTTATGGCCTGTACCTCCACATCCAGCCTGCTGGTACCCTTGGCTTCTAAAAGGCCTAGGCTCGCTGTTTGACGGAAGTGCTGGGAGAGGTAATTGGAATCACCCGGCACACAAGACTAGTGCCTCCAAGCTCAATTCAGCGATTTCCTAGTAATTCCTGTGGTAGACTGGTGCTACATACTAAGTTCCATACGTGAGAAGGTAGCTGAACGCCTTGTCCAAAAGCATCTTACTTCTGAGAGTTGAGCTCAGGCTCAGTCCCTCACAGTTCCACACTGCCTGCAGAGTGAGTTTCGCACGTCTTCACCAGAGACGTTTGCCAGAGGCTTCTGAGACGCTGGTAACAATGCAGACCTGGAGGGTATCCCCAGGTGCAGTAGACTGGTAATCTTGGAACCTCCTGACTCAGAATACTGCTACCTTCTCACTGCCATAGGAATGCAGCTAGTTGACAGCTGGCTTCAAGACATGCTTCCCTGTGAGAGCTGAGGACAGGGCAGAACCCTCCCGCATCCTGCCTGACTGTAGGAGTAGCTGCTAACATCCTAATGTTAGTGGCTGGGAGAGGTTGCGGGAAAAGCATGTGTGAGCACTGGGCCTGAACTCCCGTGTATCTGAGTTGAATACAGCGATTTCCAACGGCTTTCCTCAATCAGAGTGTAGCTAGGTTCCAAATCCCATGTACGAGTGGGTAGCAGACATCTGCCTCCCATGCATACACACTTCTGAGAGTTGAGCTTATGGCCTGTACCTCCACATCCAGCCTGCTGGTACACTTGGCTTCTAAAAGGCCTAGGCTCGCTGTTTGACGGAAGTGCTGGGAGAGGTAATTGGAATCTCCCGGCACACAAGACGAGTGCCTCCAAGCTCAATTCACGATTTCCCAGTAATTCTTGTGGTAGACAGGTGCTACATACTAAGTTCCATATGTGAGAAGGTAGCTGAACGCCTTGTCCAAAAGCATCTTACTTCTGAGAGTTGAGCTCAGCCCTCAGTCCCTCACAGTTCCACACTGCCTGCAGAGTGAGTTTCACACGTCTTCACCAGAGACGATTGCCAGAGGCTTCTGAGTACAAGGTAACAATGCAGACCTGGAGGGTATCTCCAGGTGCAGTAGAGTGGTAATCTTGGAACCTCCTGACTCAGAGTACTGCTACCTTCTCACTGCCATAGGAATGCAGCTAGTTGACAGCTGGCTTCAAGACATGCTTCCCTGTGAGAGCTGAGGACAGGGCAGAACCCTCCCGCATCCTGCCTGACTGTAGGAGTAGCTGCTAACATCCTAATGTTAGTGGCTGGGAGAGGTTGCGGGAAAAGCATGTGTGAGCACTGGGCCTGAACTCCCGTGTATCTGAGTTGAATACAGCGATTTCCCAAGGCTTTCTTCAACCAGAGTGTAGCTAGGTTCCAAATCCCATGTACGACCGGGTAGCAGACATCTGCCTCCCATGCATACACACTTCTGAGAGTTGAGCTTATGGCCTGTACCTCCACATCCAGCCTGCTGGTACCCTTGGCTTCTAAAAGGCCTAGGCTCGCTGTTTGACGGAAGTGCTGGGAGAGGTAATTGGAATCACCCGGCACACAAGACTAGTGCCTCCAAGCTCAGTCCAGCGATTTCCTAGTAATTCCTGTGGTAGACTGGTGCTACATACTAAGTTCCATACGTGAGAGGGTAGCTGAACGCCTTGTCCAAAAGCATCTTACTTCAGAGAGTTGAGCTCAGCCTCAGTCCCTCACAGTTCCACACTGCCTGCAGAGTGAGTTTCACACGTCTTCAGCAGAGACGTTTGCCAGTGGCTTCTGAGACGCAGGGTAACAATGCAGACCTGGAGGGTATCCCCAGGTGCAGTAGACTGGTAATCTTGGAACCTCCTGACTCAGAGTACTGCTACCTTCTCACTGCCATAGGAATGCAGCTAGTTGACAGCTGGCTTCAAGACATGCTTCCCTGTGAGAGCTGAGGACAGGGCAGAACCCTCCCGCATCCTGCCTGACTGTAGGAGTAGCTGCTAACATCCTAATGTTAGTGGCTGAGAGGGGTTGCGGGAAAAGCATGTGTGAGCACTGGGCCTGAACTCCCGTGTATCTGAGTTGAATACAGCGATTTCCAACGGCTTTCATCAATCAGAGTGTAGCCAGGTTCCAAATCCCATGTCCGAGTGGGTAGCAGACATCTGCCTCCCATGCATACACACTTCTGAGAGTTGAGCTTATGGCCTGTACCTCCACATCCAGCCTGCTGGTACCCTTGGCTTCTAAAAGGCCTAGGCTAGCTGTTTGACGGAAGTGTTGGGAGAGGTAATTGGAATCACCCGGCACACAAGACTAGTGCCTCCAAGCTCAGTCCAGCGATTTCCTAGTAATTCCTGTGGTAGACTGGTGCTACATACTAAGTTCCATACGTGAGAGGGTAGCTGAACGCCTTGTCCAAAAGCATCTTACTTCTGAGAGTTGAGCTCAGCCTCAGTCCCTCACAGTTCCACACTGCCTGCAGAGTGAGTTTCGCACGTCTTCAGCAGAGACGTTGCCAGAGGCTTCTGAGACGCAGGGTAACAATGCAGACCTGGAGGGTATCCCCAGGTGCAGTAGACTGGTAATCTTGGAACCTCCTGACTCAGAATACTGCTACCTTCTCACTGCCATAGGAATGCAGCTAGTTGACAGCTGGCTTCAAGACATGCTTCCCTGTGAGAGCTGAGGACAGGGCAGAACCCTCCCGCATCCTGCCTGACTGTAGGAGTAGCTGCTAACATCCTAATGTTAGTGGCTGGGAGAGGTTGCGGGAAAAGCATGTGTGAGCACTGGGCCTGAACTCCCGTGTATCTGAGTTGAATACAGCGATTTCCAACGGCTTTCCTCAATCCAGAGTGTAGCCTAGGTTCCAAATCCCATGTACGAGCGGGTAGCAGACATCTGCCTCCCATGCATACACACTTCTGAGAGTTGAGCTTATGGCCTGTACCTCCACATCCAGCCTGCTGGTACCCTTGGCTTCTAAAAGGCCTAGGCTCGCTGTTTGACGGAAGTGCTGGGAGAGGTAATTGGAATCTCCCGGCACACAAGACGAGTGCCTCCAAGCTCAATTCACGATTTCCCAGTAATTCTTGTGGTAGACAGGTGCTACATACTAAGTTCCATATGTGAGAAGGTAGCTGAACGCCTTGTCCAAAAGCATCTTACTTCTGAGAGTTGAGCTCAGCCTCAGTCCCTCACAGTTCCACACTGCCTGCAGAGTGAGTTTCACACGTCTTCACCAGAGACGATTGCCAGAGGCTTCTGAGTACAAGTTAACAATGCAGACCTGGAGGGTATCTCCAGGTGCAGTAGAGTGGTAATCTTGGAACCTCCTGACTCAGAGTACTGCTACCTTCTCACTGCCATAGGAATGCAGCTAGTTGACAGCTGGCTTCAAGACATGCTTCCCTGTGAGAGCTGAGGACAGGGCAGAACCCTCCCGCATCCTGCCTGACTGTAGGAGTAGCTGCTAACATCCTAATGTTAGTGGCTGGGAGAGGTTGCGGGAAAAGCATGTGTGAGCACTGGGCCTGAACTCCCGTGTATCTGAGTTGAATACAGCGATTTCCAACGGCTTTCCTTCAATCAGAGTGTAGCTAGGTTCCAAATCCCATGTCCGAGTGGGTAGCAGACATCTGCCTCCCATGCATACACACTTCTGAGAGTTGAGCTTATGGCCTGTACCTCCACATCCAGCCTGCTGGTACCCTTGGCTTCTAAAAGGCCTAGGCTCGCTGTTTGACGGAAGTGCTGGGAGAGGTAATTGGAATCACCCGGCACACAAGACTAGTGCCTCCAAGCTCAGTCCAGCGATTTCCTAGTAATTCCTGTGGTAGACTGGTGCTACATACTAAGTTCCATACGTGAGAGGGTAGCTGAACGCCTTGTCCAAAAGCATCTTACTTCTGAGAGTTGAGCTCAGCCTCAGTCCCTCACAGTTCCACACTGCCTGCAGAGTGAGTTTCGCAGGTCTTCAGCAGAGACGTTTGCCAGAGGCTTCTGAGACGCAGGGTAACAATGCAGACCTGGAGGGTATCCCCAGGTGCAGTAGACTGGTAATCTTGGAACCTCCTGACTCAGAGTACTGCTACCTTCTCACTGCCATAGGAATGCAGCTAGTTGACAGCTGGCTTCAAGACATGCTTCCCTGTGAGAGCTGAGGACAGGGCAGAACCCTCCCGCATCCTGCCTGACTGTAGGAGTAGCTGCTAACATCCTAATGTTAGTGGCTGGGAGAGGTTGCGGGAAAAGCATGTGTGAGCACTGGGCCTGAACTCCCGTGTATCTGAGTTGAATACAGCGATTTCCAACGGCTTTCCTCAATCAGAGTGTAGCTAGGTTCCAAATCCCATGTACGAGCGGGTAGCAGACATCTGCCTCCCATGCATACACACTTCTGAGAGTTGAGCTTATGGCCTGTACCTCCACATCCAGCCTGCTGGTACCCTTGGCTTCTAAAAGGCCTAGGCTCGCTGTTTGACGGAAGTGCTGGGAGAGGTAATTGGAATCACCCGGCACACAAGACTAGTGCCTCCAAGCTCAATTCAGCGATTTCCCTAGTAATTCTGTGGTAGACATGGTGCTACATACTAAGTTCCATATGTGAGAAGGTAGCTGAACGCCTTGTCCAAAAGCATCTTACTTCTGAGAGTTGAGCTCAGCCTCAGTCCCTCACAGTTCCACACTGCCTGCAGAGTGAGTTTCACACGTCTTCACCAGAGACGATTGCCAGAGGCTTCTGAGTACAAGGTAACAATGCAGACCTGGAGGGTATCTCCAGGTGCAGTAGAGTGGTAATCTTGGAACCTCCTGACTCAGAGTACTGCTACCTTCTCACTGCCATAGGAATGCAGCTAGTTGACAGCTGGCTTCAAGACATGCTTCCCTGTGAGAGCTGAGGACAGGGCAGAACCCTCCCGCATCCTGCCTGACTGTAGGAGTAGCTGCTAACATCCTTATGTTAGTGGCTGGGAGAGGTTGCGGGAAAAGCATGTGTGAGCACTGGGCCTGAACTCCCGTGTATCTGAGTTGAATACAGCGATTTCCAACGGCTTTCATCAATCAGAGTGTAGCCAGGTTCCAACTCCCATGTCCGAGTGGGTAGCAGACATCTGCCTCCCATGCATACACACTTCTGAGAGTTGAGCTTATGGCCTGTACCTCCACAGCCAGCCCTGCTGGTACCCTTGGCTTCTAAAAGGCTAGGCTCGCTGTTTGACGGAAGTGCTGGGAGAGTAATTGGAATCACCCTGGCACACAAGACTAGTGCCTCCAAGCTCAGTCCAGCGATTTCCTAGTAATTCCTGTGGTAGACTGGTGCTACATACTAAGTTCCATACGTGAGAGGGTAGCTGAACGCCTTGTCCAAAAGCATCTTACTTCTGAGAGTTGAGCTCAGCCTCAGTCCCTCCACAGTTCCACACTGCCTGCAGAGGAGTTCGCAGGTCTTCAGCAGAGACTTTTGCAAGAGGCTTCTGAGACGAGGGTAACAATGCAGACTGGAGGTATCCCCAGGTGCAGTAGACTGGTAATCTTGAACCTCCTGACTCAGAATACTGCTACCTTATCACTGCCATAGGAATGCAGCTAGTTGACAGCTGGCTTCAAGACATGCTTCCCTGTGAGAGCTGAGGACAGGGCAGAACCCTCCCGCATTCCTGCCTGACTGTAGGAGTAGCTGCTAAATCCTAATGTTAGTGGCTGGGAGAGGTTGCGGGAAAAGCATGTGTGCGCACCTGGGCCTGAACTCCCGTGTATCTGAGTTGAAATACAGCGATTTCCAACGGCTTTCCTCAACCAGAGTGTAGCTAGGTTCCAAATCCCATGTACGAGCAGGGGTAGCAGACATCTGCCTCCCATGCATACACACTTCTGAGAGTTGAGCTTATGGCCTGTACCTCCACATCCAGCCTTAGCTGAGTACCCTTGGCTTCTAAAAGGCCTAGGCTCGCTGTTTGACGGAAGTGCTGGGAGAGGTAATTGGAATCACCGGCACACATAGACTAGTGCCTCCAAGCTCAATTCACGATTTCCTAGTAATTCTTGTGGTAGACAGGTGCTACATACTAAGTTCCATATGTGAGAAGGTAGCTGAACGCCTTGTCCAAAGCATCTTACTTCTGAGAGTTGAGCTCAGCCCTCAGTCCCCTCACAGTTCCACACTGCGTGCAGAGTCAGTTTCGCACGTCTTCACCAGAGACGATTGCCAGAGGCTTCTGAGTACAAGTTAACAATGCAGACCTGGAGGGTATCTCCAGGTGCAGTAGAGTGGTAATCTTGGAACCTCCTGACTCAGAGTACTGCTACCTTCTCACTGCCATAGGAATGCAGCTAGTTGACAGCTGGCTTCAAGACATGCTTCCCTGTGAGAGCTGAGGACAGGGCAGAACCCTCCCGCATCCTGCCTGACTGTAGGAGTAGCTGCTAACATCCTAATGTTAGTGGCTGGGAGAGGTTGCGGGAAAAGCATGTGTGAGCACTGGGCCTGAACTCCCGTGTATCTGAGTTGAATACAGCGATTTCCAACGGCTTTCCTCAACCAGAGTGTAGCTAGGTTCCAAATCCCATGTCCGAGTGGGTAGCAGACATCTGCCTCCCATGCATACACACTTCTGAGAGTTGAGCTTATGGCCTGTACCTCCACATCCAGCCTGCTGGTACCCTTGGCTTCTAAAAGGCCTAGGCTCGCTGTTTGACGGAAGTGCTGGGAGAGGTAATTGGAATCACCCGGCACACAAGACTAGTGCCTCCAAGCTCAGTCCAGCGATTTCCTAGTAATTCCTGTGGTAGACTGGTGCTACATACTAAGTTCCATACGTGAGAGGGTAGCTGAACGCCTTGTCCAAAAGCATCTTACTTCTGAGAGTTGAGCTCAGCCTCAGTCCCTCACAGTTCCACACTGCCTGCAGAGTGAGTTTCGCAGGTCTTCACCAGAGACGTTTGCCAGAGGCTTCTGAGACGCAGGGTAACAATGCAGACCTGGAGGGTATCCCCAGGTGCAGTAGACTGGTAATCTTGGAACCTCCTGACTCAGAATACTGCTACCTTCTCACTGCCATAGGAATGCAGCTAGTTGACAGCTGGCTTCAAGACATGCTTCCCTGTGAGAGCTGAGGACAGGGCAGAACCCTCCCGCATCCTGCCTGACTGTAGGAGTAGCTGCTAACATCCTAATGTTAGTGGCTGGGAGAGGTTGCGGGAAAAGCATGTGTGAGCACTGGGCCTGAACTCCCGTGTATCTGAGTTGAATACAGCGATTTCCAACGGCTTTCCTCAATCATAGTGTAGCAGGTTCCAAATCCAATGTCCGAGTCGGGTAGCAGACATCTGCCTCCCATGCATACACACTTCTGAGAGTTGAGCTTATGGCCTGTACCTCCACAGCCAGCCTGCTGGGACCCTTGGCTTCTAAAAGGCCTAGCTCGCTGTTTGACGGAAGTGCTGGAGAGTTAATTGGAATCTCCCGGCCACACAAGACGAGTGCCTCCAAGCTCCATTCACGATTTCCCAGTAATCTTGTGGTAGACAGGTGCTACATACTAAGTTCCATAGTGAGAAGGTAGCTGAACGCCTTGTCCAAAAGCATCTTACTTCTGAGAGTTGAGCTCACCACAGTCCCTCACAGTTCCACACTGCCTGCAGAGTGAGTTTCACACGTCTTCACCAGAGACGATTGCCAGAGCTTCTGAGTACAAGTTAACAATGCAGACCTGGAGGGTATCTCCAGGTGCAGTAGAGTGGTAATCTTGGAACCCTCCTGACTCAGAGTACTGCTACCTTCTCACTGCATAGGAAATGCAGCTAGTTGACAGCTGGCTTCAAGACATGCTTCCCTGTGAGAGCTGAGGACAGGGCAGAACCCTCCCGCATACCTGCCTGACTGTAGGAGTAGCTGCTAACATCCTTATGTTAGTGGCCTGGGAGAGGTTGCGGGGAAAAGCATGTGTGAGCACTGGCCTGAACTCCCGTGTATCTGAGTTGAATACAGCGATTTCCAACGCTTTCATCAATCATATGTAGCCATGGTTCCAACTCCCATGTCCGAGTGGTAGCAGACATCTGCCTCCCATGCATACACACTTCTGAGAGTTGAGCTTATGGCCTGTACCTCCACAGCCAGCCTGCTGGTACCCTTGGCTTCTAAAAGGGCCTAGGCTCGCTGTTTGACGGAAGTGTTGGGAGAGGTAATTGGAATCACCCGGCCACACAAGACTAGTGCCTCCAAGCTCAGTCCAGCGATTTCCTAGTAATTCCTGTGGTAGACTGGTGCTACATACTAAGTTCCATACGTGAGAGGGTAGCTGAACGCCTTGTCCAAAGCATCTTACTTCTGAGAGTTGAGCTCAGCCCTCAGTCCCTCACAGTTCCACACTGCCTGCAGAGTGAGTTTCGCAGTCTTCAGCAGAGACGTTTGCCAGAGGCTTCCTGAGACGCAGGGTAACAATGCAGACCTGGAGGGTATCCTCCAGGTGCAGTAGACTGGTAATCTTGGAACCTCCTGACTCAGAGTACTGCTACCTTCTCACTGCCATAGGAATGCAGCTAGTTGACAGCTGGCTTCAGACATGCTTCCCTGTGAGAGCTGAGGACAGGGCAGAACCCTCCCGCATCCTGCCTGACTGTAGGAGTAGCTGCTAACATCCTAATGTTAGTGGCTGGGAGAGGTTGCGCGAAAAGCATGTGTGAGCACTGGGCCTGAACTCCCGTGTATCTGAGTTGAATACAGCGATTTCCAACGGCTTTCCTCAACCAGAGTGTAGCTAGGTTCCAACTCCCATGTACGAGCGGGTAGCAGACATCTGCCTCCCATGCATACACACTTCTGAGAGTTGAGCTTATGGCCTGTACCTCCACATCCAGCCTGCTGGTACCCTTGGCTTCTAAAAGGCCTAGGCTCGCTGTTTGACGGAAGTGCTGGGAGAGGTAATTGGAATCTCCCGGCACACAAGACGAGTGCCTCCAAGCTCAATTCACGATTTCCCAGTAATTCTTGTGGTAGACAGGTGCTACATACTAAGTTCCATATGTGAGAAGGTAGCTGAACGCCTTGTCCAAAAGCATCTTACTTCTGAGAGTTGAGCTCAGCCTCAGTCCCTCACAGTTCCACACTGCCTGCAGAGTGAGTTTCACACGTCTTCACCAGAGACGATTGCCAGAGGCTTCTGAGTACAAGTTAACAATGCAGACCTGGAGGGTATCTCCAGGTGCAGTAGAGTGGTAATCTTGGAACCTCCTGACTCAGAGTACTGCTACCTTCTCACTGCCATAGGAATGCAGCTAGTTGACAGCTGGCTTCAAGACATGCTTCCCTGTGAGAGCTGAGGACAGGGCAGAACCCTCCCGCATCCTGCCTGACTGTAGGAGTAGCTGCTAACATCCTATGTTAGTGGCTGGGAGAGGTTGCGGGAAAAGCATGTGTGAGCACTGGGCCTGAACTCCCGTGTATCTGAGTTGAATACAGCGATTTCCAACGGCCTTTCCTCAATCAGAGTGTAGCTAGGTTCCAACTCCCATGTCCGAGTGGGTAGCAGACATCTGCCTCCCATGCATACACACTTCTGAGAGTTGAGCTTATGGCCTGTACCTCCACATCCAGCCTGCTGGTACCCTTGGCTTCTAAAAGGCCTAGGCTCGCTGTTTGACGGAAGTGCTGGGAGAGGTAATTGGAATCACCCGGCACACAAGACTAGTGCCTCCAAGCTCAGTCAGCGATTTCCTAGTAATTCCTGTGGTAGACTGGTGCTACATACTAAGTTCCATACGTGAGAGGGTAGCTGAACGCCTTGTCCAAAAGCATCTTACTTCTGAGAGTTGAGCTCAGCCTCAGTCCCTCACAGTTCCACACTGCCTGCAGAGTGAGTTTCAGCAGGTCTTCACCAGAGACGATTGCCAGAGGCTTCTGAGTACAAGGGTAACAATGCAGACCTGGAGGGTATCTCCAGGTGCAGTAGAGTGGTAATCTTGGAACCTCCTGACTCAGAGTACTGCTACCTTCTCACTGCCATAGGAATGCAGCTAGTTGACAGCTGGCTTCAAGACATGCTTCCCTGTGAGAGCTGAGGACAGGGCAGAACCCTCCCGCATCCTGCCTGACTGTAGGAGTAGCTGCTAACATCCTAATGTTAGTGGATGGGAGAGGTTGCGGGAAAAGCATGTGTGAGCACTGGGCCTGAACTCCCGTGTATCTGAGTTGAATACAGCGATTTCCAACGGCTTTCCTCAACCAGAGTGTAGCTAGGTTCCAAATCCCATGTACGAGCGGGTAGCAGACATCTGCCTCCCATGCATACACACTTCTGAGAGTTGAGCTTATGGCCTGTACCTCCACATCCAGCCTGCTGGTACCCTTGGCTTCTAAAAGGCCTAGGCTCGCTGTTTGACGGAAGTGCTGGGAGAGGTAATTGGAATCTCCCGGCACACAAGACGAGTGCCTCCAAGCTCAATTCACGATTTCCCAGTAATTTTTGTGGTAGACAGGTGCTACATACTAAGTTCCATATGTGAGAGGTAGCTGAACGCCTTGTCCAAAGCATCTTACTTCTGAGAGTTGAGCTCAGCCTCAGTCCCTCACAGTTCCACACTGCCTGCAGAGTGAGTTTCACACGTCTTCACCAGAGACGATTGCCAGAGGCTTCTGAGTACAAGTTAACAATGCAGACCTGGAGGGTATCTCCAGGTGCAGTAGAGTGGTAATCTTGGAACCTCCTGACTCAGAGTACTGCTACCTTCTCACTGCCATAGGAATGCAGCTAGTTGACAGCTGGCTTCAAGACATGCTTCCCTGTGAGAGCTGAGGACAGGGCAGAACCCTCCCGCATCCTGCCTGACTGTAGGAGTAGCTGCTAACATCCTTATGTTAGTGGCTGGGAGAGGTTGCGGGAAAAGCATGTGTGAGCACTGGGCCTGAACTCCCGTGTATCTGAGTTGAATACAGCGATTTCCAACGGCTTTCATCAATCAGAGTGTAGCCAGGTTCCAACTCCCATGTCAGAGTGGGTAGCAGACATCTGCCTCCCATGCATACACACTTCTGAGAGTTGAGCTTATGGCCCTGTACCTCCACAGCCAGCCTGCTGGTACCCTTGGCTTCTAAAAGGCCTAGGCTCGCTGTTTGACGGAAGTGCTGGGAGAGGTAATTGGAATCACCCGGCACACAAGACTAGTGCCTCCAAGCTCAGTTCCAGCGATTTCCATAGTAATTCCTGTGGTATTGCTGGTGTTGTTCGTAACATACTAAGTTCCATACGTGCACAGGGTAGCTGACTCCGACCTTGTCCAAAAGCTCTTACTTCTGAGAGTTGAGGCTCAGCCTCAGTCCCTCACATTTCCACCACTGCCCGAGATGAGTTTCGCAGGTCTTTAGCAGAGAGTATGCAAGAGGCTTATGAGACGCAGGGGTCGGTAACAATGATGCAACCTGGAGGGTATCCCCACGAGTGGAAGTAGAACTGGTAATCTTGGAACCTCTCTGACTCAGAATACTGCTACCTTCTCACTGCCATAGGAATGCAGCTAGTTGACAGCTGGCTTCAAGACATGCTTCCCTGTGAGAGCTGAGGACAGGGCAGAACCCTCCCGCATCCTGCCTGACTGTAGGAGTAGCTGACTACATCCTAATGTTAGTGGCTGGGAGAGATTGCGGGAAAAGCATGTGTGAGCACTGGGCCTGAACTCCCGTGTATCTGAGTTGAATACAGCGATTTCCAACGGCTTTCCTCAACCAGAGTGTAGCTAGGTTCCAAATCCCATGTACGAGCGGGTAGCAGACATCTGCCTCCCATGCATACACACTTCTGAGAGTTGAGCTTATGGCCTGTACCTCCACATCCAGCCTGCTGGTACCCTTGGCTTCTAAAAGGCCTAGGCTCGCTGTTTGACGGAAGTGCTGGGAGAGGTAATTGGAATCTCCCGGCACACAAGACGAGTGCCTCCAAGCTCAATTCACGATTTCCCAGTAATTCTTGTGGTAGACAGGTGCTACATACTAAGTTCCATATGTGAGAAGGTAGCTGAACGCCTTGTCCAAAAGCATTCTACTTCTGAGAGTTGAGCTCAGCCTCAGTCCCTCACAGTTCCACACTGCCTGCAGAGTGAGTTTCACACGTCTTCACAGAGACGATTGCCCAGAGGCTTCTGAGTACAAGTTAACAATGCAGACTGGAGGGTATCTCAGGTGCAAGTGAGTGTAGAGTGGTCTTGGAACCTCCTGACTCAGAGTACTGCTACCTTCTCACTGCCATAGGAACAGCTAGTTGACAGCTGGCTTCAAGACATGCTTCCCTGTGAGAGCTGAGGACAGGGCAGAACCCTCCCGCATCCTGCCTGACTGTAGGAGTAGCTGCTAACATCCTATGTTAGTGGCTGGGAGAGGTTGCGGGAAAAGCATGTGTGAGCACTGGGCCTGAACTCCCGTGTATATGAGTTGAATACAGCGATTTCCAACGGTTCTTCTCAACAGAGTGTAGCTAGGTTCCAAATCCCATGTACGACAGTGGGTAGAGACATCTGCCTCCCATGCATACACACTCTGAGAGTTGAGCTTATGGCCTTGTACTCCACATCCAGGCCTGCTGGTACCTTGGCTTCTAAAAGGCCTAGGCTCGCTGTTTGACGGAAGTGCTGGGAGAGGTAATTGGAATCTCCCGGCACACAAGCGAGTGCCTCCAAGCTCAATTCACGATTTCCCAGTAATTTCTGTGGTAGAAAGGTGCTACATACTAAGTTCCATATGTTGAGAAGGTTCAGCCTGACACGCCCTTGTCCCACAAAAAGCATCTTACTTCTGAGAGTTGAGCTCACCCTCAGTCCCTCACAGTTCCACACTGCCTGCAGAGTGAGTTTCACAGTCTTCAGCAGGAGACGATTGCCAGAGGCTTCTGAGTACAAGGGTAACAATGCAGACACTGGAGGGTATCCCAGGTGCAGTAG